>NW_010972528.1:12973700-13000217 GCF_000737465.1 Haliaeetus leucocephalus
GGGAAGCCGTACTCGGAGGGGTCTGTCAGCGAGGGAGGGAGCCGTTGAACGGCCGCCCGCCGTTCCCGCCTTCCGGGGGGCTCCGCCGCCCTCGCCCCTGACTGGAACTTTCCGCCGGGACCCGCGGCCTCGTCCCGCCGCGGGAAGGGGGCAGCTCTCGGCCGCCCTCCTGCCGCGGCTGCGGCCGGGGAGCGCCAAGTAAAAGAACCGACATGTCGGTGGTGTCTGCGGGGGCCGGGGGTTACGGGATCGGCCCCGCTGCTGCGAATGGCTCACACCTGTGCAAAATCCCCGGGACTGGCCGGGTGGCTCCGCTGAAGGGACCCGTGCTTTAGCATGGCAGCTGGTAATTATTTGCAGTTATTTAGTCTTTTTTATAAAAAAAAAAAAAAGCAGTACTAAGACATATGATAAACATATTGTGGCCTAAAGCAATCTATGAATTGACACGAGTTTAAGAAAGCACGCTACTGTCTGTGTAACTTTGCAAGAGCTTCATCTGTTGATGCGGTAACAAGACCCAGCGCTGCTTGCCGTTTACGTCCGTGTACGCACGAAAAAGGCTGCCAGAAAACAACACCCCCGAAATGGCTACTGAACTGAGACCTCCGGCGCTAAACGGTAGCCTACGGTTAATTTGTTTTTGCAGCTAAGCTGCAACTAGCTGACAATCATTTGTGTTGATGGCAGAGCTGCTGACGAAGCCCTAACACTAGGTACCTGAGCTGTGTCCCTACACTGCTAGGTGCTGAGCACCCTGTGGGGAGAGAAATATGTTGCAAGTTTGAGCTGTACACGCTCTGCCCTGCCAAGAACATTTTATCCTGTTATCATACCTAATTAAACATTAAAAGCAACTGTGTTCTCAAAAATGTCCCCAGCTGTGGAGGGCAATTGATTGGCAATCTGTTTGTTTGTGTGTGCAGGAGTGGCAAGTGAAAAAAAAAATCCAACAAGCCACGTAAACGTGCAGAGCAAGACTTGAAAAGCCAACCTATTAGACATGGGAGAGGTGGTCCACCATCAATGTGAACATATGTGTGCAAATACAACCAATCTTGGGAGTCAAGTGCTCTTTTCTAATATGCGTTCACATCTTTCTTTACACTTTTTGCCGATCTAGACAAGCTGTTACCATGTGCTTCTGCAGCTTACTGCTTGTGCTTACTACATTTCACCTCTAGTCTGCAGGTGTGTGGTCGAAAGCGCCTCTTGCAGTTGTGCATCCTGGTGCACTCCATTGCTGCTCCATCTAAATAGTGTGGGTCCTCAGCAGCAAAAGCTTCCCAGCAAACGTGCCACGGCACTGAGCAGGATCAAAGCAGCAGTTCAAGTCCCCGTCCCGTTCAAGCCTTGGACTTTCTGGTAAAGCTGTCAGCAAAGACACAAACTGTGCTGTTAGTTGTGTAGCATGGACACGTACCCACCGAGAACAAAGAGAGGCTCCTTCCACAGAGCACATGGAAATCACTATTAACAGGAGCCCTCATCTACCCCACTTAGGACTCTTGCACAAAGTTGGTTTGGGGCAGCGGGCATCTCACGGGCCGCTGCCTTCAAGTGTACTGGTGCAGAGCTCCTTCTTCAATCATTCCTGGGGCCTGTACTAGGATGTTCTATCCTCTTACTGACTTTGAACTACTTACTGCCAATTTTTGTAAGGTTGTCTTCCTGAGAAACTAGGAGAGGCTTATGGACAACCTGGGAAATTGGTCCATCAGAGCATATGTAAAGAAAAATTAATTTACTCTATTTTTTCTTTAAAAAACCCAAAACTTTACAACATTAGATAACTTTACTATTAATCTAACAGAGTGGGTAAGACATATTGGGAGGCCCTGCCTGTGTGCTCATGCAAGGAAGCATTTTGAGTAGCTGTCTTTACAGTAGGAACTGCAGAGCTGATGCTGTGTGAAGTCCAAAGTATAAGCTACAGCAGGAGCTTGTTGTCCTTCTGTAGCTCTGTCCTTCTGAGCCACAAATCTGCCCTTGTTCCACCTTCTGAGGCAGCACAGTTCTATATTGCTTCTGCTGCCAGCAGGTAGCAAGTTTCTATGGTAAGCCTCTCGCTACGTAAGTTGTTAAAGTACATGCTTTGTTGAGTATGAACTCCCTGGAAAAACGTACTGGGGACCGAGAGAATCTGGGAAATCTAGGGAAACGTTCCTCTTCTAGTAAGCAATGTGGATCAAATGATCAAAATCACTTACTTTTACTGTTGAAAGCTTATGCTCAATAAGTAAATCCTCACAGCCAGGCCCAGCCGGGTCTGCTGCAGCCCTGGGCCAGAGTATTCCTGCACTGTGTTCCCATCTCAGCCCTGCCGCAGGGGCAATACTAGAGACCCGCTCTTCACCAGTAAATCGTACTTCTGTCATACACATAATGAACATAACATTTATCCACACTGTAGCCACAGATGTAGCCCACATGGGTGACATAAATATGTTTGCAGTAGTACATAGCACACTCAAGCACTGCTGCATTTCTCATGGAGGACCATATGTACTGGGCTGTGCAAACAAAAAGTATAGAGTTGAAGCTGCTGTTGCTGTAATAAGTACCCCCATCATTCTCCTTACTGTTATATACAAGAAAACCCAAAGCACTGGGCAATTACAGCTTGACAATCCTGATGTGGTTTTCTCCGCACTTTATTTTAAATATATCTGCTTAATTTTAACAACCAGCAGTAAAAAGTACATACTGCAAAAAGACTCACGCTTCCGCAACTGAGAGTGCGAGAGCTATCACAAAGTATTATAAAAGCTGAACTTCATCTCTTCATTTGGTGTGGTAATCCTTACACCTGATTTTAAGTTATATCAGTAAATCAGACATTAGGGAAAGCCAGCTGGTTCTGTTAAATAAACTCCTTTGTCTAAGACTTAAAGGGAGCAAAAAAGCCAGGTGGAGTTATTGATCTGTGAATATCAGCTGGCAGGGTCTCACAGGCAGTACACTCCTGTTTCTTCTAATTACTAGTGCCTTCAAGGAAATGCTGCCCAAGCCAACAGGCACCGAGACCTGATGGTCTGCTGGGGATTTTGTCTCCCTGAGTTGCAAACAATTTATTACCAACAAAGCAGAGGATCTGTAAATGTAAGAATTCACCTGTGAAGCTATTGAAGACAATGGCAAAAATCTCAGACTTGTGTTGCAGTGTGTGTTATTATCAGATGTGGTTTTACGGACACAATGCAGGAGGGAGTTCTTTGTCTCACTTCATAAATTTAACAATTTGAAGCTGCTTCATAGATTTGCTTATTGAATTGTATGCTACCTGATTTTTTGCAATTTCCCTCCTTGTCTCCAACATTTAAGAAAACAATGAAATTATATCTTGAAATCCACAAGGTGAGTAAGACTTATTGTTACTCAGGGATTTACTGTTCTGATTTCCAGTTTTAAAATTGATTGATTTCTTTATGAGGAATGTAATAATTATTCTTTTTTTCTGATCTGTTTTAAGTCTGTATAAAAAACAAAACACCAAAAAACTTGTGAACAACAACAAAAATTATGCTGAGGAATGTTTTTATTTTGGGAGGGGGGATTGAAGTTTTTATTTTCTTTGAAGTGGTAGCTGTATTGTGTTTTATATTGCTTTGTTTTGCTTGTTTGGGTCCTGTATGTTAATTTGTGTTGGGATAACTTTAAGTATAAGCAAGCTTTTTGGAATATGAAGTTTGGATATTAATATTTATTTGGACTTGGGTGATATGTTTGCAAATCACCTTGCTCTGACATGTTTTTCAAAAAATACTCATTTGCAGTTGATCACAGCTTTTAAAAATTGAAATTATTGAACGAGTTTTAGGGCACCATCTTCTGGTAGACAGAAAACATTTTATTTGAATAGCTACCTTTGCTAGGCACAGCTATTTAAAATATTTTTGACTAACACTACTCTGCAGGCTTACAGGTAATTTCTCGTTCTAAAACTGCAATAAAACACTATTTAACATTTTTTACATTCTTCTTATTCATTGCAAGTGCAGCTATTCACTGTGCTGCACAAATACAACTTGGGACAGACCCTGTAAAATTCCATTCACAGCAGGCACTTTGTGAACGTGCTAGGTTAGACAGACAACACACGTCCAAGTGCTTATGATTAATACACCATTTATGTATCTTATTTCTTATATAGTTTCATTTTCCACTTTTCTTACATATTTCAGATAATAAAACTTCTGGCCAAAGCAGTGTATTGGCTCATACTTAGAAGACTGCACATGGCCTTAGTCATATTTCCTTGCAATCACAGGACATAATCACTGTATATTCAAACACAATCAGTTAGCTTAAGAGCAGCCACTACATTTGCATCAATACATAATTTAGTTGGCCAGCTCAGTTAGAGGTGCACCCACTTAGTACTTTTAACGAGGTCTTAGGTTTTATAGCTTCTTGTTTCAGACACTTGGAAATATAAAAACAAACTTGTGACTCTACAGAGCTAAAATTTATCTTGACGTGACAAAAAGAAAATCCTGATTACAATACTGCAAACCATCATCCAGCAAAGATATGAGATAGCACTAGCGCATTTAATAAAAAATAGAAACACTGCATGAGGGCTAGACTGCTATACACATGCGCCCCTGTTCTCTGCTGGTGAAAAGTATCAGACATTACTGTATGCGCCTCTTTATACCCATTCAAGAAACAAGGCAGGCTATGAGTACTGACCTCCTGACCTGACAATACAATGCACTTCAGCTATGATGAGAAGGATCATTTCAGCAGAAAGAGGACATTGGTTTGTTGAGAACACCAATTACATTTACACTTCATGGTATCTTCCATATAAAATAGTATTATAGAGGTAACACTTGTTAACTGAAAATAATGAACAAGTTTGCAAGAAGCATAGAGTTGTTCCATAAGCAATGGAACTAATGAAGGCAGGTCTCCTACAGGTCTGTATTCTGAATCCTTCACATTCTCCAGCTTGTAGCCTCCTCTCCAAATCCCCAATAATGCTGCAGTCCTGTCACCCTGTGTACCACAGAGCTCTCCACTGCTGCAGGACTTACCCAGTCCTCAGCCACTACATACAGTACCTCCAGGTTCCTCCCACCACATTCACCTACATCCCTCCATAGACTTGTCAGTGCTCTTCTGTCTCTGGCACTCCTCTACAACGTCTTTAATTCTCTCCCAGGTGCACCTATATGCTGCCTTCTCTCTGTCCCCTTTGTAACAACCACAGCTCCTAGTAGCTTCCTAAGCTTCTAGTTAGGTATCTAAGCCACCCTTTTTTTTCCCCAGCACACTCCTGCTACCTCCAGTAGATGCATAAAATGCAGCAAACTCTCAGACCCACCAGCAGGTAGGTGTGCGAGTACCACACCTAAAAAGGCTAAATGCTACTGCAGAAGCACTTCTGTGGGTCTGTCTCTCCATATCTACGGCCACTTACTTGTAGAATTGCAGTAGCTTTGAGATCACTGACGTAATTGCTTCATGTTTGCAAGTAGCTTCAAACGTTGCTGGAGAGGACTGGCAGAGCAATTCCGTGAGTATCTTTTGTTTAGGAAATCATACTGAAAATTTCTCACTTTTCCTCATGAGTGAAGAAGTATGCTGATGAGAAAGACAAAGATAATGACATGTATCTACACAGCAGTTTTCATCTCTTAATATAAACGTTTATCAAGCTGTATCTAGGAGTACATTTATTTACTTCATCCCATTCCTCCCTTAAAGAATCGAGGCCTCCAAATCAAAGCATTAAATTGCCTCCCCCTCCTATTCCTTTGTCTGTAGGTGTATGTTCTCTGTAATCATTCTGCTTAGACACTAGCCCAGAAATAATCTCAGGCAAGCAAAAACCACATGACTGACTTATGTAAGATTTGTTGTATTACTTTGATCCTAGTTTCTGCTTTCTTGCACGTTCAGTATTTTAGATGCACAAAATTGAAGGCTTCTTGTCCTCATAGCTGCGAAGACAAGAAAGAAAATATCTCTACCTATAGGCATAGAAACAGAACACAGGAAAAAACAAATTTATTTTCCTTAATTCAGTATTTATTCAGTTTTCTAATCCAAATTGAAAATTTTGGGGCAGTAGAGGTAAGACTTGAAGATCAATGGTATATATGAACTGAACACAAGCCTATTTTATCTTCTGGGATCTAATAAATGGTTAGCTCGAGGTCTTTGTTGGAAACTTGAAATAGCCCATCAATCTGCTTGCCAGCTCTCAAGAGTCAATAGGCTAGGAGAGCATGTATCTTTCTCTGTGGTTCAACAATGAAATGGTTTCATGAAGTAAAATTAAAATGTCACATAGAACTACTACAAACATTAAATGGTTATCTACAGGTTAAGGTTGCTCTTTAGGAAATGGGCTGGTACAAGTCTGTCTGTCATGGCTCCAAAAGTTCTTTCTCCTGAATGGTTATCAATTGCTCCTTAAGGGTGATTATCTAGATGCTCTGAGAATCAGGTTGCACTTCTGCTTTTTTGTTGTTGTTGTTTTTTACAATAAAATTGTGGGAAAGTCATTACAAATTTCTTCACCATAAGTCAGAGCAGCTTAATGAAATCTCTAGTTAACTGTTGTCTATCGATGGTGGTCAATATCCCTTTCCATGCTCTACTGCAGAAAAGGGATATTGAACTAATAGCATACAAAGACAGGTACTAGATGCACTCTCAGCTGCGTTCAACTATGTGAAAATATTTCAGTATTCTTCTTGTCCTTTTCATACATGGCACTCAAATTCGCTAAGTAAATAAAAAATACAAGTGTCAAGAATGAATTGTTACTATGAAAAGCAGCCAGAAAAGCTTATCTGCGTTACAGAAATTTGCATCAGTATAAACAAACAACTAGAGAATGCTGTGTGACAGAAGAACCAATTTGTAGCACTGCAAATAGCAATTTGTAGACTGATTTAATGAGCCTGGCTCAAAAATTGTTAGTGAAGACAGAGCCTACATCAGGGTTGCCAAGCTAAGGCACTGGGAAGAATTTCTCCTCCATTTTAACATTTACATCTTGTGTCTTCCGAATACACTTCCTTCCGTATCAATATGACTGCTATTAGGAGTTGAGCAAATTGTCAGTTTAAAAGTGGCTTGCCTTTTTTTTAAATTACTTGAAAGCTTAATAAATGCTTCTATTTATAATTTGCTCTCAAGGGCAAGAGAAAGTTCAAGTTGGAAAATTCTACATTAATACAATATTGGCCAATTAAGGACATTCATAGTCCATCAGTTCTGAAACCCAGTTTTTCATTTAGCACAGAAGCAGTTTGCATTTTTAGTGCATCATTCAGCATTGCCAAACTGAACAAGAATTGAATAGAACAGCTGACGCTATATGAACAGTCTGTCACACATTCTACAGAAGCAGCCTGTGTAAAGAAAATATATTAAAAATCATACACTTTGAAGCATTTTACAGGAAGGATCTAGGGGCATTTTTTGGCCATCCAACTACTTACTACCCAGCCAAGAGCAGCACAATTGCATCTCCTAAATACATCAAGATGTAATTGCTTATGTAGTTAAATTCTAGACTACCTTTCATGCTGCAAGCCGAATGATGATGCATTGTTAAAATTACTTAATGCTTCTCTAAAACTTAACCTAACCAGTGTCCTGCAGTGGCACCCCTCCCATCTAAGATACAATGCCTGATTAATTCTGATCATTTTTGCAATCTGGCCTTATTGACAGAGTTGTCTACTGCCCTAAAAAACTAGTATGAGTATCTTCTTGGACAGCAGCATCCCAAACACTGAAGAAATCATTTGGGTACTGTCATCTTATGCTGTTAACACTAACAACTTAAGGAGTAGAAGCCAGTGAGACTGAATAGCTCCCCACCTCTTTTTCACCCCCAAAACCATTGGTGTTGCTTATTATTTCGATGCAGCTCATATACCACTCAACTTCCAAGTCATGAACACTCTTAACTTCAGTAAAACTAATGAAATAAAATTACCAGAATTATGGTTTCTATTGTTAAAATAATCAAAAAAGACTTAGAAAGCTAAATTCCTGTATACCAACCAGTACCAGCAGGGAAATTTCTCTGGTAGCGAGTGAGATAGGATCACACTACCTTAGACACATTACACATGCCATCAGCTTAGATAAAGCTTTCTCACATCACAATGAGAAACATGTATTATTACACAGATAACAAGCTATTTGACAACCAATTTAATAAACCAATAATTTTAGTTCTAGTAAAGCTTAAAAAAAGAAAATGTTATCCTTAATTTTTGGAAGATGTAATCAGACAAATTCTAGCGCTTCAACTGTTTATGGCAAGAACTAGAGAAGCTTCCCACTGTAGCACTGAAAATCCTTTCTGTAGCGCCTCTTATTTACATCTTTACCTCTCAGTCTTCACTCACCCTGGTCAAGAAGCAACTAACTCAAAAGGATTTAATTTCACGGTGGAGTATTATGCCTCCAAACAAGCCATTGCGTATGACTATTACTACCTAAAAGGAGAGAGAATAATTGCTTACGCAGTGCAAAACTACGATTCTACGATGCAATTTAGCACTGATGACAAGCTGACCTTTGTACTAGGCCGAACCAGATGCAGGAACCACAACCTAAAAAGGTGCTTGTTGGGTTTTTTTTGTTTTTTTTTTACATTCTCCTTCTATACGGTTAACATCTTGTTTAAAATTCATTCAGCTTCCAAACTTAACAGAATAAATTCTGTCTGCTCAACTTCTCTGCTCTGTAAGGCTAACTCTGCATACTTATCTATGAATAGAAGCAGTTTCGGTTCACTAAGTTGGAAAGTAATTTCAGTACAGTGACAGAAATGGCTGATTAACGCATTCTAAGAATCAACACTGACAGTTTTGAGAGCTACCAAAATAGTTAAACAAATGCAGTAGGTTTTAAGATACTGATTCTAAACATTGCGCTTTTGTCCTATGCACAAAGTGTAATGTATAAAAGACGAGTACTTTCCTCTTTCTGAAGGCATGAGATGGTGAAAACACGTGTGGTGGTGCAAATGCTCCAACTGAAGAGGCCAATAATTGATTGTCCAAGAAAAAACCATTCACAAAAGTTTTATTAAAAAAATTCCCCTTTCACCTCAAACAAGTGAAGCTTAAGTTCTGTACTACTAGATTATGTTTAGAAAAATGAAAATAATACAGTAATTTTTGAAGGCTATACATTGTAAAATCCCATTAAGTCAGCATAAACTTGGACTGTGCAAGCAAATATAGCAAGTATTTCAGATGTCATTTATTTGGTCCATCAGATGTACAGTATAGTAGTAGTATCTGAGTTTACAAAACATCAAATATAAATAACCTGAAACTGTAACAATACACAAAAATTTGCTTCTTACATTGACATACCAGGCAGTACGAGCTGAAAAACTTGAGTAAATTAACAGTTTTACAGTAATGTACATAGTGCCAGTTGAACTTTAAGAACACTGTTAAAACATGGCACTAATTTGCTTTATTGAATTTTCTTCTTTACTTGTTCAGGATGTGAAAAATATTTAGGACTAGGCTAAAAATATTCTTCTTCAAGCAAAAAAATAAAAATGTAGTTACTTAAAATCTGAGCATCAGATGATGACCCTTTACTAAACAAGAGCAGGTTTTTTTTATCCTACTGAATTATACCAAAGAGGTATTTACACAAAAATAACATGCTTTTTTCATGACTGTTTAAGCAAATACTCATCTGTAAGTATTTATAAACTATGTTTCTACTACATTTAATATATGGAAAAACTTCTGAAAAAGTCTATTGAGATGAGAGCTTTATCATCAAGAGAAAGACACAAATTATTTAAGCCAGTGGTTTGGTATTCACTTGGAACAAAGGCCTTAAAATTAGGCTAGTTCTGGACATTTTTCACATCCCAACATAATATGCTGTTACTGTATTACATTATCCAAATCATTTTGTCAAGGGGCATTTGCACGTTCAGTCTAATGCTATAATTTCATCTTGTTCTTCTGTCTGCTCAGTACGCACTCTCTTTGTACTGATGCACTCTTTATCTTCTAGTTTTCTCTTGCGGCTTTTGTTTTCCATATCATCATCAACATTGCTTGAAGTACCTTCATCTTCAGAATCAACAATCAATAGATCGTCTTGATCTGGGGCTGCAAAATACACATTTTTAATTCAAATGGATACTGTAAAGACAATCTACTCTCAACCCAAATTCCATACATAAAAATAAGGATGTGTCTAATACAACAAATATGTCCTGGAGCATTCTTTATCCATTCATTCAACTGCAAGAGTGTTTTGAATTTCTCTGAAATCAGTATAAAATAGGCTTGTTACATGGTTATTCCCTCCTCACTAGAGGTATGAAAAATATTGCAGTAACCCAAAAGTATGGGAAATGCATTAGTTCACACGATTTTTGTTTTCCATGTACAAAACAGAAGTTGCACGCTATCTGCAGCAGTCCTTGAGAAAAGAACTTTTACACGCACTGAGCTGTAGAGTCTAGCCGCTCCTTTCACTACTGCATTCAACAGAACTCCCACTAGAAACCATGCTCCATGAGAGAGAGAGAACACGGAGAGAGGGAGAAGTGGAAGGGTGAGCCGACTTAAAGAACAACAATGGGTAGTATAAAGAAGGGAAAATAGAACCAAATGTGAATTTTCAAAACATCTAGTGGATCTTGTTTGTTTTGAAGTACAAATTCACTGTAAAAACTAATTTTATGCTAGTTTTTTAATATAATTTGAAATAAATTTTAGCAATACTCTTAACATTTAGTCTCCCCTGAAACAAGAGGCAAGTGGGAGTGACTACATACCTGTGGCACGTATCTTAAATAGGACCATCTGACAGGCAAAGGAACATCATCCAAAAGTGCAAGACAGAGCTACAGGTATCTAACTTACATCCGTCACAACAAGTATTCAGATTCATACACTATATCCCTATAAAACAGTGTGACGTTTCCAGTACATTAGCCTTCAGTGCTTAAGAAACCCATATTCATTTAGGTTGAACTATTTTGAGTATGTTCAAATAAACACTACATTAGGAAGGTGATGGTACTTCTTCCTGGATAGCAAATACTATTTTCTTGCCCTGCTTTGTTTGGTAGGTGAAGAACAATTATTTTGTAAGCAGATAATAAATTAAAAAAATGAAACATGATCAAAAGACATCCACAAAGTAATTTTTAATCCGTAGGGAGAAAGTGACAAATTTGGTTGATTCTTTTTTGTCAAGCAATAGCGTGACCATCAGATAGAATGGGTCTAACTTTATTTAAATCACTGTGCAAATGATGCACTTAAGACACCCCACCAAGCCCTTGTGCGTTAAATACAATTTCAAGGTGTATTTACTGTAAACCTTTGTAACAATCTTAAATGTGCATTTTGTAACAATCGTAAATGTGCATTTTTCTATTTAATATTATATTTATACACAGAGGCAACTTAAATGACATTTATTTCATTTTGGCAAAGTTAAGTCATAAAACTGAAGACAACTATTTTAATTGGACTGCACTATTAAAAGATTATTTTGTTTTATTTAATATTGATTACTGTTATTTACCTGTTGATGTTGACGGTTGCGCTCCATCATCGCTACCATTGGTAATGTTCTTGGATGTTGGTTCTGATGGTTTAGGGCCAACTTTTTCAGGGGTATCACCAACAACTTCAAATTCTACATCTTTTTCTAGGTCTTCACTGCAGAAAAAATACATATGCTTTTAAACAACCAGGTGAAAATAAAAACCTGTCTTTTTCACAAAGAAAGTATATAATTCAAGTATTAGAGCAAACTGTAACTATGACAAAATGAGAAAAACATATTAAAAGAGAGGAAAACCTGTTCAGTCCTCCATTATAATTTATGCTTTGTCTAGTCATAAACACTGTTCTACCCAGTGCCATGGCTTAAAATGCTTAGGAATGAGAAAAATCATTACCTGAGCTTACCTTTCTTCCTCAATGTCACATTCCTATTCTTACTGAAAGTGCAGTGTGTTAATTTACTGTATATAATGTTTATTACTTATCCAGGGTTAAATACACAGACCAATGAGTTCAGAGTGACTTCTATTTGCATTGCTGTATCTGAACACAGGTAGTCAAACACAGGAGCTACCACTCCAGCAGGCTGGGGGAGGGGGGTTGCCCTTTTTTATTTTGTTTTGGTTTTTAAATGGCAGTTTCTCACTTGTTGGCTGCCTCAAAAGTAAATTTGGTTTTGCACTGTATTTTTATGCTGTGTAATGACAAATTATTCAAATAAATTTTTCCAATTATTGTGTAAAAAACCAAACCAAAACCCGAACAAAAAACAAAACAAAACCAAAACCCCCTAAACTCTATAAATTCATAAAAAAAAACCCAATTCCTCTTTTACCTCTATTGTTTTCTTTCTGCAGCTTTATCTTTGAGCTTTATTGATGAATTTAAAATTCTGAGATGGAAATTCCCTGTGGAACTGTTCTACATGTATACACAAAAATAATCCTTACCTATGAAGCACATTGATTAACAGTGTATAGTCCTGGAGGAAATCATCTGCTTGTAGTCGAGTGCCATTTCGAATTCCAAAGTCTGATAATTTCCTGTGGTTATTTGCTAGAAAAATAGTGAAAAACTACAGTGTATACAGCTACTTATATAAAGACCCTTTACACCTGAATAAATACAATGAAATGAGTACTCCAGAAATTTTACGTAGAAACGTAAGATGAACATTTATTAGCTATATTTAAAGTAAAACCTGACATTTAAGCCTATCAGGAGTTAAAACTACTTATGTTTGACTTATTTACCCCTCATCCATCATGTTCAAGCACTTCACTATTATTACATTTAGGAACATTTTGCAGATAGTATTTGTATTACAACAGTACCTACAAGCATCATAAAAAGACCGCAATCTAAGAACAGGAGAATGAACGGGACTTGTAAACAGAGGAAGATAACTGGTGCACTTTTATAGCTGAATATCTATTCTTGAAAGGAATCCTGACACTCCAGGTGAAAAGTACTTTATGCAGGAAAGCTGAACTGGACTTGCAGGCTTGTAGACAATACCACTAGCTATTCTTGAGCCACTTAAACACTTGCAAATCCAGTCCTCTTCAAATATTAGTCTACAGGATGAACACTAGAACATTTGCTATACTTCCATTCTGTGTATCTTGGTTTCTTCCTAGTTTTTATCTACTCTTATCTAAAAGGCTTCAGTATGCATACCTTCTGTTTCTCCTTCTTCTGAAGAGATAAGAATAGTTCCTTTTCCATCATCTATTTGTACATCTGGTGCTACCATAGCAAATTTTTCTTTCACTATCTGAAAAGATGAATATGATTATTTATCAATATCTGACTTAAAAACACTTATAAAAGAAAAAAACTTGAATTATGTTGATTTTCTTATCCTGGCTCATTTTCAGGCATCTCCTGAGAGTGTATACTTTTTTTTTTTTTACTTCCATGAACAAAATAATTGTATTGTTGCTGTTTGAAGCCTACAGGTTCAAAAACACTCAAAAAATTTTTAGTATAATTCATAAAATGACAGAATTACAAATCAGTTGTGACTACGCAACTGTAATGTGGCTACTGAACTATTCAACCAAAATACAAATTTAGTTTTTCACTGTTGGATATGAATAGGCTTTAAAACCACCAAAAAGTTACAAAATACAAACATTCTTTCACAAGATACACAGGCACACATGAGCAAGAAGCATACTGGCTAATAATCTAGCTCTTCTTGTAGCTGAGGGAAGTGCAAAATGTAGAGCAAATATAAACAGCTGATGTTCCGTCAAAATATACTGAACAAAAACCTAACTTTAATAATTTATAGTATTAGAATAAAAATTAAAGCTGTAGCTAATATTCAAGATTTACCTTATCCTGGAGTGTTAACACAGTAACTTTGTGTACATTAAGTTTCACAGTCACTTCTGGCTTACTTGCACATACATAACAGTTAGGATTTGGTGGATCCAAAGCACAAGGAACCAATAGCTTCTTTCTGGGATTTGGCTGCTTGTTCAGAAAAATCTTGAAGACAGACAAGAATAAAACAAGTTATTCTGTAAGTAATAGCACTCATAAAACCTGTTTTCCTACAGATTTACTCTCTTGGTCTCACAGGTTTTCCTGTTCCCTAATCCTCTTTGACATGCCTGCTGAACAGGAGAAAAATGCATATTAACAGCCAGTCTGCAATGACACCTGTGCTGACTGACCAGCTATTGCCAAACAGATCTGTAACATGAAACAACCATGTTTCAAGTGATGTCAGTCTGGTTCTCTCTCCTATCCAGCAGCCAATTTTCATTAAATCAGAGGAATTTAATGATCCTTGAGACTCCCACTTCTCTTTTCATCGTGGCTAAAAGTTCCCAGCACATTCAGAATCTACTGAAGCAGCAAGTGAGACAGTAAAACTACTCAATAGTCAAAGCAGGTTAAATGTGACTGTTAAACAAATAATAAATAGCAAGAAAGTAAAAGTATCTTATTCCCACTTACCGTTCTACACTGATCTATTTTTCCTGATAAAATCTTCAAACCCTCCAGCACTATCAGACCAGCTATTACTGCATTAGTAGTAGCTATAGCTGGGATAATATTTCCTGCCATTGCTGCAAAATAAGCAAGAGTATGAAGATTTTTAACAGTAAATGAAAATGAGAAGTTTAGATTATTATTTAAAATAAAACAATGTTATATTCTATCCTTACACTTGATATCAAATCTGCTCTTCATATTCATACTGAAAACATGCATCCTGAGATTCGCAGCAGAAGTGACAAAATCCATTGCAGAAGGGTCATCCTGACAAGAAGTTAATACAAAAAGTATTTAAAAATCAGATTATTCATTGGAAAAAGTTTGCAACACATGGCTCCTAAAACCTTAAAAACAGAAAGTTAAAAAAGTCTGCACAATATTCCATTTCAAAGTCAATATACTTCCTCTTTCAGAAGGTATGTTTAGACAGAGCAGTAATACTTTAAATAGACGTGTTTAGAAATTGTACTTAGTATTTTAACAGTGAATTAGTGTATCAGTATTAATAGAATGCCTTGTATGTTCAAAATAATGTCTAAATCCTAAATCTTACCATGTTTTATGCTCAGTTGCAAAAACAGGTGTTTCAGAAAGAAGTATTTTTACTATTTGTTGTAATACTATTTTGTCCCCCCTATATTTACAAAATACTTTTTTTTTTCTTATTGCAAATGACAACTGACTGCAGGAAGATTACACTGTCTCTGGTGCTAAAAAAGAAAATCCTTTTCTTGCCTTTCTTCAGCAAAACTCATAATATAATACATACCTATCGTCAGAGCTAACTACTATGTACAACTCAGTAGAACTCTAGCTACCAACCACTGTATAAGAGCATGTTTTAGAGAAAGCTAAAAAGGAAAAAATGGAGTTGCATTATTAGAATATTTTCAAAAATAAAAATATGAAAAATACTTCTGAAGTTGTGCTATTTAAAGTTGGTGAATTAAGTTATTTTACATCACAATAGTTAATCCTTACACTCAGTGAGTTACAAAATATAGCATTTATAGTATATATTTGTTTACATATGGAAAGTCCTTTCAGTGAGGTGCCAGACATTTTTGTTCTAAGTAGTACTATTCTGGAATGAAACTGAATGAGTCCAATTAATATTTGTACTACATATGTAGAATACAACTGGTTCCTATGTATTTGGCAAACTAACCTTATCCCATATAAGCTCTGCTCCATCACCCTTCTCAGCCAGGTGAAGTCTCAGGGTTTCAACACTCTTTGAAAATAAGTGTGCATAGCTCTTGACATCGAGAACCTGCTGATCCTTCAAGACTGCAGAGGATTCATTTTGTTGGTCAGATATGTTTTTCTCTTTGGGAAAAGAAAAAAAAGAAAATTAAGATCAGGAATACTCATAAATCCCACATAAGTTCTCTCAAAGAGCTAAGAATTTTCCAATTTCAGCAAAATTAAGTATTTTCTAAATCAAAGAACAATATACTTAAACTACAGTAGCCCAAACATTTTACAACAAATCTGCATTTAGAACTGCAACTATAGCTATCATCTAGACATGCACAAATTACAACAAATGTATATTTTCAGCAAAACTCAGCTTTCAGAGATAAATGTATCAGTGCTCATGGTAAGGTCTCCTAGAATAAGCTGACATGTAATTCACATTTTATTTCATGAAATTCACATTTCATTTTGTGAAATGTGAATTTTCTACAGCCAATACTAAGTATCTAAAATAACAATTGCAAAACAGTTTTAGAAAAACCATTTTCTATATAGAGAAATTTAAAATCTTCAGGAATCACAAAGAATTTGATGTTATCAGTACTCAACTGTGACAGTGAAAATGTACATATCACAGAGATGCATTAGCAAACAGCAAGTATGACTTACAAATACACAGTGGGAGGAGGGACAATTACCTTGATTTTGTACCTCAGCCCAGTCCAGTGGCACTGGAGGCTTTCTTTTCCTCCACAGCTTATCCATTGTCAGCAGATATCTAATGTCATCTTTGAAAAGCTAGGAAACATTAAATAAAACAAACCCCCAAAAACATTAGAATGAAAGGGGGGAAAAAAAGGACATACTTTATTTTTACATCTGCTGTGAAACTGAAAAATCAGCATTAGATTTATGAGATTTTGCTTTTCTCCTTGAAAATATTTTCAACCACGTAAATAAAAATCAAACTCCACAGGAGGGAAAAAACCCCAGATTCGAAAAACTTCTTATTCCCCATTCTCTAACACTTATTGCATAAAGCAGACACAGCTCTGATTAATCTGGGGGGGGAATAAAGTAAAAATCAAGAAACAATAGTCCAAGCAGTGGGTTCCTGCGCCTACTGAAGCCATCACTATAGCTCTTTGTATACTCTCCCTGAGATACTCTTACCTACATGCCAATGAATCTCCAGATTAAAGTTATTACTATGTATCAACATTACATTCTATACTAATTTCCTCTATTTATCCACTTTCAGCAACTATTTAGAAAGAAAACTCCTAAACCGGTTTGTATTTTCTTATGCCAGAGCCTGATTATACACAGAAGATGACTGATAGCTTTTAGGTCCTCAGATTGGTTCTCATTATGCCCAGTGAAACTCCTACATAATTCAAGTTTACCTCTTCATATTAAAAGTAATTCAAATTAAGTTTTTTCTGTACAGCATGGACAAGCTGCCGAAGCCGTCTGTACAGATGCAGATGGAATGCCGTAAAACAAGCAAGTGTTGTAAAAGACCAATGCTACAGCAAAACTGCTGGAAGTCATAACATAATTGCATAACTGATGGCTATCATTAGGTATCCAAACTGGGTTTTGACCCAACTTTGAAGCACCTCATACACTTCAGATAAAGACATTTATTGAGGGTAAAGAAGATACCTTAGTAAAAAGTTTAACTGGATCGTATCCTGTTGATTTAGCCCACTCCTTAGTTGAAACACGTTTAATCTCACCATCTTCATTGGATGCTCGTGCTCTGGCTTCTGCTTCTGCTGGCTCCCCTATTAATAAAGTGTTAACTAATATTTTAATTCAAAAAAAGGAAAATCACATCCAAATACTTCCCTAGAGTCAATAATCAAAATTATACAGGGACCATAAAATGGCTTTACTGCGCCCAACAAAAGCTGAATTAGACACAGTGCAACTCCTCCTGTTTGCTTCTGCAACTGCAACTCACTAATTTAACTTGATGTTACCTAACTCCTTTATTGGCAGAAACAGTGAACAATTGTTTCCTATTAATTTTCTCCACATAATGTTGCGATTTTGTAAGTGTCTAACCATCCCCTTTTAGTAGTCTCTCTTCCTCGCTGAAAAGTCTTAGTTTGGTTAGAACTTCAACACACACACACGCAAAAAAAAAATCAGCTTCCTACCTCTGGTTATTCCTATACAAAAAAATTCCATGCATACAGATGCTATTCATTTTGTGTTTCCTTCCCAGTCACATCCAGCAATTGCTATTGTGATTCCTAATAAGCAGCAGGTTGATGTTTTCATAAAACTATCTATTAACATCTTGACCGAATGATAAAAAATAAATTCAGAGACCGTAACTTTATATGTAAATTTGTGAATATTTCCCCCCTTTCACCAATACATCATTTCATGTTTATCTGCACCAAATCTACCTAACATCTCATTGCCCAGTCATTCTGTATTGTGAAGCCTTCTACTACTTTTTGCAGTTAGTCCTCATCTTTACTGTTCTGAGTGACTTTAATCCATCATGTATGCTGAACAGCACTGGTCTGATCCCCAGTCTGACACACTCCTCTAATCACCATTTATCTCTATGATTTAAGTAGTTTATCCACTTCAGGATCTTCATCCTTTTTTTTCCCCGTGGCTGCTTAGCTCCTTCAGGTTCCTTAAAAAAAGTTTTTGAGTGCCCCCTGCAGATTCAAAACAGCATAAATGAGATATGCTTGTCCACAGGTTTGCTGATTCCTTCAAAGGACCTGCAGAGCTATGCAAGGCACAACTTCCCTTTACAAAGTTTGCATTGCCTCTTCCCTGATACACCCTGATTCTAAACAGCATTGTTGCTACAGTCAGTTTACTCACTACAGACATGAGGCTACAAGCTCAGGCCTTCCTATAATTGCCCTGATACCTTTGTTTAAATAAGTGGCATTGTGTCTGCTACTTTCCAAGTATTCCAGCAGCAGTTGTTTTAACTGAATTTATACGCCATTCTTTTCGAGACTGAGCTATTTCATTCTGCACTTCCTGTAGGAACAACCTGTCGGGTGATCACTATCTGATGTTCAGAGAATCTGAAAAGTTGGAGGATCCTCTAAGCTCCCTCTGCCAAGTCCATTCATCTATCAATGGATCCAAAAGAAGCAATGATGCTTATTCCCCTTCACAGTAACCACGATTACTGTCCTTACAGAAAAATACTGAATAGCTGCAAAAACTTTACTCAAAATGGGCATATTTCCTATGTAGATTAACGTTGAAGTGTTTCAGGCTAGAAGGGTTCAAACACAATCCCTGTATTTCCTTGCAATCCCTCAGCTAGGAGTGGAAAATGCAGAGTGACTACAAATATCATTCAGTTCTCAGTCTGCAGTTCAAAAGACAAGCCTCCCAGCTGCAGGGAAGGAAGCGCTCCATCAAATCCAAATACATAGGAAGAAAAAAGGCCACCCTGTGAAGATCAGTTATGTTTAATTTACACTTCAAGCTTACTTTTCACTTCAAGTTTCTGTGCACATGGGGAAGACTGTTCACTGCACAGGGAACAGGGGTATCCAGATACAAGCCTATTAATCTAAATCATATATTTTACACCTGGATGTGTTAACTGGAACTTTATTACTAGTGAGTGTACTGTGTTCCTCACAACTGTTCTACCCACACTGAGAACAATTAGTGAATGCCAGTGACCCATCTTACACTGTATTAAAAAGTTTTCACAACAGCTGAAGTAATCATTTTAATAATGTTTTAGGCTGCCCACAAATGCCACAGTTCCAACAAGTGAAACTATTAAACTGTTGTCATTTTGAAGAGTATTTTTTGCGCATTACCCATGCAAAAACCTCTGCTATGCACTACGCATCAAGTTGACTAAAAACACTGAAATTGTTTCAAATATCTAATAAGTGTCAGTACGAGGGAACTAAATTATGCACAGTGTGCATGAAGGTCTGTAAGTGAAACTACTGCTAACACACCCCAAACTCTTGTTATCCAAGGGTACAGTAAATGGAATCCTCTTAAAAGAAAATGGAGCTGAACCCTCTACCTTTAAGAAATGTACAGAAACAAGTCATAATCTCTGAAATAGAACATTTCAGTAACAGGGTAAGCTATGAGGTTATATCACACTCACAGGCAGCTTCAGGATCAGCTCTGTCAGGAGAGACTTCTTGATCAGCATCTTCTTCTCCAAACAGCTGGCTATATAATAATTAAGAACAAGAACACAACACTAGAATTCCAACACATCTGGTTAAAGACTGAAATATTTGCTAACAGATATATATCCACTTTACAATTCTTGCTATCAGCGTGCCTCTTCATACATTGCTTTTTAAATTGTTGGGATTCATCACATGTGAACTTAACACTGATGACACAAAACATCCAATACAAAAATGAATTTAGCAAAATGGTTCTGTATAACTCACTCAATAGTTCACCTAGCCTTATATTTACATTGCAGTACTGAATAGATTGCTTATAACCCTCCAAGATCCAAGCAAACTTTACATCTATTTATACATGCATTAAACTAAAAAATGCATTAACTTCACACAAAGGTGAAGAATAAAGTACGGTCAACCTACGCTGCTGCGCCAAACTACTCTGCCAGATTTTCTGTGATATTTGAACAAGGCCTAAGTACTAACCAACCGTCCATCTTTATATTAAAAGAAAAAAAAAACCCACACCCCAAAAACCAGGTCAAAGAACTGGAGGTTTTTGCTGTAATTCATATTAATTAACCCCCCCCCCCGCAAAGCGCGTGTTCGCTTTATTTCTCGGTCTGTAGGTTTAGAAACCAGAAGAGTGAACCACAGTACCTATTTTCTTTTTTTAAAAAAAAAATCACTTACTTGAACAAATACTTAGCCCACACAATGCAATGGATAGGTTCCGATGGCGTATTTCGGATTGTGCAGCCTGGAAAAGTCTTCTGAGTTGGTTTAGGATGACATTCGTAACATTCTGTCACTCCCTGGTGAAAAGTGAAATATTTGTCACACTGTGAAGGCTACTGATAGTATATCCTATTACCAGATGAACTGTAACTGTATCTCAAAACACCCAACTCCCTGTTGTCTAAAGAGACAATGATTTAAACTTAAAGCAACAAGAGTAATACACAGCCTAACCTTTTTAATAACTGTGACTTGTCCAAGGTAACCTGCAGTTCCACTCTCTATAAGAGGAACATCAGCAGCCAGACACATCCTGTTCACATGGTTGCGGGCAGCTGCAAATCAAGAGTTTTTAAAGAAAAATTTGAATAATTAGAAAAAAAACAGTTTTACTTCTTCAAATTCAAGGTAGCTTCCTACGCAAACATTTATCCTTAATCTGTCTTATTTCATTATAGAGCACTACGCCTTTTCACAAAGTCAATTTTGCAATTAACACAAAATATATCGATGCTATTACATATAGCAAACTCAACTGAATAAAATTACATAGGTACACACAATACTCATCAGATCCCATAAAGCAACAACATAGCAGTTAATGTTTACTTTCAAAACACCTGTAAAAGCACTAACTACCCTTTCAAGGTTCTAGTGAAGCACACAAGCATTAGTCAAACTACAGATGGGTTAAGAGGATACTTGTTATTTAACTGACACTGCAGAAGTACTAGAGTAGAACACATGAAAATTGTTTCTATGAACAAGCAACAGTATTTTCATCTCCAATACAAAATCATAGTGAAAACTTCACCTCTGTTATCCAGAGCATTCATAACCAACGTAAACTGGCGGAAGAACTCTACGTTATAGTCAGGGCTACAGAAAAGAAAAACAATACTCAAAATGGCTTATCAAAGTTGTTGGTTATTATGCCACAACAGAAACTATACACATGCAAAGGGTGGATTGATGTTCGTGTGGTAAATTACACATATTATACATTTACTGCTAGCCTTTAACTGCCCCATTTGTCTTCTGCCCATTTTAAAGCTGGGTGAAAACATGAATTTTATGCTGCTGGAAGGAAGCTATTGCAATTAGTAGTAATTTGACCAATGAAACAGGCAGACAACGAAAAAGTGATTATACTGCTCTGACCTAATGAGTAAATTGGCTGAGCTGTGGTAACTGACCTTAAAAACCATCAGCTGAGGCTAAAACATGCACACTGTAATTACCATAGCTCATCAGACTGTTGATAATTCATTATACTGTGATAGCGCAATTGGTTTTGATCGTGCCTCCATACCCTTAGGAGCCAAGACATGGGACTTTAAAATCTTGATGCTTTATTATTTTTACATTATATTTTTCTGATTTAAAGAAGAAGGTGGCAAAGAAGAGAGAATAAAGAGGAAACAGGATTAACGGTTTTACAGTTTCAGGAGAAGGATGCAATGAGTCAGTGTTTCAGTGGCTAATGGCAACATCAGAGTTCAAACCTTAATATTACAGAATATCAATTTTTAAGAAGCTGGACAAATATAAATTAAAACATGGGAAACAGCTAATGAAAGTTTACATAATATTTTACTCTACTCATTGGTTATGGATCATAAAGACTAAATTTTAACAGTTTGGGGCATATATAAATGATACTCAGTTACCTACACGCACACAAAGGACTTAATTTTTTTAATCACAGACTCAACATTCACATTCATTTTATCTAATTATTGCTTAAGACATCAGGGCATCTTTACAGTGTAGAAACTTATATAGTAAATATTACTAATAAAATGAAAAATAGACACAAGCAATTGACTACAGCTTACTACCAGAACTTAAGAAAACTCATGCAAAATCCACACTCCCACTCGGGTGTGTGGTACTCTCTTATTTACAGCTATTTCTTCTTACTGCAGTAGCTTTGTAAAATATCTTAAAGCACACCATTGTAGCATTTAAATAACACAGTACTTGCAAATCAAAACATGTAATTAGAGCTTAAAAACAAACATACTTCATGATGCTATCATGGTAAGCTATAATATTAGCTTCTGGATAAAACTGTAACACGCTTTCCTTGGCAACCTAGAAATAAAAAAAAAACAAAAACAAAAAAAACCACTTATTATTTCTTTCTTCCTTCCTTCTAAAGATACTCGATACTCAACTGGTATCGAGTCTAAGTTGACTACCTTAAGAGATTTAAATAATTTTATAATGAAATGTTGTGGATAGCCATGATCAACCAGCCAACACTTACCTCTTCCCAGTAGAAACAAAATTGTGACGTGTGTCTAACACTGTCCATAAAATAATACTAAGTAAGACTTGAGCTTTGACCTTTTCCTCACCTGTGATTTCGATCTTCCAACATGTTTCTTTTGAAACAAAAACTGCCTGTTGAGATTGCTGACATCAATAGTATCCAAATCAATCTATAAACACACAAAAGACAGCCATTTCACTTTTACAGAAATAAAAGGAACAAAATCATTAACAGAGTTTGAAGCAAATGTGATTGACCAAAATGCATAAACTTTACAGATCCCTTTTCAGACCTGCATACAGGTGTTATGCCTGCACTATAGGAACTGTCGAGGCACAAATGATCACCTAATCATCTTCAGAAATCCATACATTTTAAATAATTACTTACAACAGAGCCATATGTCAAAAATTAGGGCTACATGACAACAAACTTTCCGAAGAAAGAGTCCCTACTAAAAACGCACATGAATTTTGACATACATTTGCACAGTGGTTAGTAGAAAGTTGGTAACTGATTGTCCTATTTACCAGACAATAAAGATTTTAGTGAGAATTCATCAGGAGCACACTGTACAAACTCAGAGGAGATACTGCAGAAATCTCTCTAGATAGGTCCAGTCAGGCTCTACATGGGACTAACCACCCTGAACGCTGGCTCTGTACCACATTTCCCCAAGGTCCAAGAAGACTACTCAGCAAACTAATTAGTATTTCTACTTTATATTTGACCATAGCTTTGAGCAACTGAATCAGTAAACCGAGGGCTGTATTGTCATCTAATTCATATACTGCAGGGCAAAAGCTTTTACTGTTTGTCACCAGGACTAACTGCTGAAGTGCATATTAAAAAATTATGAAGTCTACTTATAAAAAAAAAAAATTCCAATCATGCAATCAAAATGTTTAAAAACATATACCACAGCACACCTGTGATGTACCACCTCAAAGGATGCCATGACTGCAATTCCCCTAACAGCCATGTTTCTATTAATATATGCACATGAACATCATAATTTCAAATGTCTTTATGTCCCACCACAAGAATTAAGATTTAATTAGAACTCTGAGAAGATTTATTCCTACCTTTGATGCCACTACTTTTGCTTTCATTAAACACTTCTCTCTCATCAACCACTCTTTAGAAATGCTCTCCTGTCCCTAACTTTTAACTAGGAGGGGAGACAATTTTCCTCACCCTCAGAGGTATTTATCCCAAATTCCCACAGATAATGCTGACATACTCAACATAGTAACGCTTTCAGCTATATGGAGAGTACTATCAGACTGACTGTGCAGTGTGAAGTTTAAACATGACCTACTAAGGGTATGCTTATATGCTTTTAATTTTATTAACCAAAGTTGAATAACAAAAAAAGCATGCCACACACTTCTCATTGAAGATCCTTCGCATGCGAGATCCAAGCTCCAAGATTAAACTTCCCAATATTTTTAAATTAAGGATTAAGTTTTAATATACTAAGAACTGTAAATAGCTAAAGAGTTCTATTTAAACACTAAATAAGAGCACCTGCGGATATAGAGCAAACAGAAAATATAAAATGTTTTAGAAATGTGTTATAAAGCAGAGACTGTTAATCTTTATTGCCTGTAGTATCGTAGTAACTACCCATGGTCTTGTATCTTTTCATGAAAACGGTATTTGCATGAAAAAAACCATTTCTACCTCCTTTTCTTTCTCATAAGACACACTCAGAAAGCTTGCTTAGTCGTCCAAAGCCAAAAAGCCCGAGAACCTCAAGTGAAAATTAAGTGCATAATTCTGTTAAAACTTCCACTACCCAGAAAGCTTTTAGTATTTTAACTGGAGATGATAACAAATGACATAAGCTACAACTGAAAACAGTACTACCAAGAGCAAAAGAAACAGAGGAAGTTTTTCTCCACAGAGAATACTTGAGACCATTAGACCTCAACAGAAGCTTCAATCTAGCTAAGAATGATCATAATTCAACAGTTCTCTTTATTTTAATAACTTTTACACTGCTCCCATTTTTGTAAGTTAGAAGGAAAGGCCTCAGAACTTCCTAAGAATGTATATTGGTGTTCTTAATTCAGACTTGCATTTTGAGTAATTTCATTTTGTTCTTCATTCAGGAGGACAATGGCACTGCCTTTCAACAAAGCATAGTTAATGAAATTACATATTTGTGAGTTATCTGGTATTCAAAACTATTAGATTTTTTTTTTTTTAGTATCAATATTTTGGTTTAAAAAATTTTCACAACTTATAAAAGTAAAAAGCATTTTCAGGTGTTCAAATTTGTTAGTATTTAATTACCAAGGAAAACTCTCAACAATATCACAAACGTTGACAAAAGCAATTTATTCTTCTAATAGTGAATTTCCTCTTTGCTAACAATTTTCTTTTTGCTCTCACCTTGCCTTTTGCCCACCCACTCCGTATGTTATCAAAATGTTACTGTCTTGCATAAAACACTACCAATGATATTTTTAAATGAAGATGGCCCTGCTCCAACATGTACTTAAGTTAATGGAGTCCAAGTTGGCCTTGAAAGACAGTACAAAAAAAATCAAACCATGATAAGTGAAACAATAAGCATACCCCAATGAGATTTATGCCTAATGACTAACTGGAAAATTAGAAGATATTAAACTCTTTCTATTATAACAGACTACAGGAATCCACAAATGACATAGTAAGGTAGGGGGAAAAAAAAAAAAAAAGAGGGTAAAAAACTGCAGAAAATACAGGCTTCCACTCTTCTGCGTTGCTTACTTCACCAGTACAATGTTAAAATTGGACAGGCTCTCAGTGGCAGACTCAAATCAAAGGGACAATTTAGAAATGCACTTAAGCATACCCTACAAGTTTTAAAAAGTATTTCAGTAGAAAAGCCTGAGCTGTATGAATAACAAGGCAGACCAGTAGCTATACTCTTCTACAAGCTGATATAGTTTTAGGTAAGAGCTGCTTCTAATAAGCTCTGCTCAACAAGTCTGACTGTAAAAACAAACTTCTTGCAGCTTGTGATACAAAACTCTCAGATGTGACTCCTGGCCAGGCACACACAAGTAAAAACGCATTCAAGGAAAGGGACCTGTGCTCTAGCTGGATTTGTACTCCTGCGACTTCTTAAAACCATATACTTTTCACAACTACACTAAGAAATTAATAAAGATCTGGAAACTAGGCAATCAGAGTTTTGCTAACAGTATTTATCTCTATCCCGTTTACACGGCCACCCTCTCAATTCTGCCCTTCCTATACACATTCAGAGATTAGCATCAGGAAGCAAAAGTGAAAGCAACAGCCCGCGGGAAGCTACCGTGACCGGACTTCTGAGACTGACAGTTTTACAACTCGGTATCTAAAAATACAGTTCGCCTCCCACGTATTCTGTTTTTCGCTGCGATCCGGCACCGGACCACTATCCGCAGCAGTGGCAAAGGCGGCATTAGGCAAAACTAAGACTTTAAGGAGCAGTCGCCGGGCAGCAAAAATATGGCACACCACCACCGTTTCCCAGGAGATTTCATCTACGGGCTCCCAAAGCGGCGCAGCCGCTCCGCTCCGCCGCCGAGCGACGGCT
>NW_010972528.1:13000434-13007188 GCF_000737465.1 Haliaeetus leucocephalus
CGCCTCGCCGGAAAGCCGGCCCTCGCCTGTCTGCTGCAGCCGTCGGCTCTGCCACGGCTCGGCCCACAAACTGCGTGCGCTGGGCTACCTGCCACAGCTGGGGAACGGCGCAGGCCGAGCACCCGTGGGGAGCACTGGCAGGATTCGAGGAGTAAGGTCAGTTAGCCTCACTGAACAGGCTCACCTCTAGAAGCTGACAGGGCAAGGTACAGTTCTTCCTTAAAAAAGCGGTTTTGCAAACACTTTCCACTATTTTAGCTCCCCCTCCCCCCCTTTTTTTTAAACCCACATTTTTAGTGCGTTAATTTACGCTGCAGCATTAAACCTGTACAAAAACCTTTAAGGACACTTACTTGAATTACTCCTCCGTTAAGTCAATTGAAATACTGCAATTTGGCCTAAACCAACAGGGAGCTCGACAGAAGAATTAGACTGTTTTAACTGAAGCAGCACGATGAGCCCGCGAGCACTAGACTGCCCTAACAAAGGCAGGTGCCGTACCTACCCCGCCATTCTGTACCTGTGAGAACAAAAGCAGTAACAAAAACTCCCAGCTTTTCCCCATCCAAAGCAATGTGACTGTCAGAGCTCATCTGGCCATGAAAATGTAACTTAGCCTTCATTGGAAAAACATATAGAAAAGCTTAATCATAGGAAGACTGTAGTGACTGAATTTCCAATCTGTGGTTAAAACAAAGCAGATCTGTTTTTTAAAAAATCGAGCCTACATTAAGTTCTTCACTGCTAATAGTTTCTAAAAACTGGACCCTGTTCGGCTGATGAATGCTAACAGTATAACACACTGCAATAAGACAACCTTTCTCCTCTACTGTCCTCTCCAAATGTTAAGTGTAACTAGAACCATGAAACAATCTCCGCTTAAATTTCCGTGCGTAACCAAAGTATGCAAGTTTTCTGCTGCCACATTTTATAGGCATGATAATATATACTTCAATCAGTTATTCTTGGAAATAAGGACAATGTCATCTAATGAGTTTCATTTTTCACCACATCTGAGGAAAATTCTGTTGCATAATTACACGCTTTCACCTGTAGTAAAAAAAACCCAACAGACTTTCCATCTATGCGGAGAAATACAATTTATTATTTAAATAATCTCTGATCTGGGTCTTCTTGTACAAAAATAAATTCTTCAAGAGGGGTTTGATGATTTGCTGGCCAACAGCTTCTCTCACATGTGTAAACTATAACAGTTCCAAATTCCACTGACAGATCTAAAAACAAAGCAATAAAGGTATGTAATGTAAAGGTATGAAAAATGACATAATCGGGGCTATTGCTTATTGTTATACTTCAATCTTTGCCAAGTCAGAGAATATTTTTCATATTTGATCTCCTACATACATAGCATTTTCTAATTTTAAAGATTCTAAAGCAAGCTGACTCAATTTTCAAATTGCTTTTTAAGTGTCTGCAATCTTACTGACAGTATTTATTATTTTCCGAAGCCTCATTAAGAGGCAATAAAGATAAATTACTCCCAAGGTCATGGAATTATCTATGTTGCTGTTATTATGAGCAAATGAAGTTGCAATCATAGAGTCTCCATAAACCAGAGTTTTACCTTTTGTTTAGTGAAAACTATAATGGAAACAGAGTGGATTCTAAATAAAGACGATCACTGTAGTTAGGCACATCAGTGCATGTGGTTAGCAAGAAACCACCCAAATTGCAGTTCACTACACTTTACCACGAAGGTGACTGTTTCTAATATTCATTCAGCTAAGTCAAAGGTCAACACCTGAATCACTCTGGAGCATGCTGACCAGCGCTGGCATGAGCTGAAATTCAAATATTCTGTTGCTTCCACAGTTACTGCAGGCTGGAATACCTTTGTCAATGTTGGCTGGAGGACACGTTATGAATAAAGGCTGGCCACCCCAAGAGTATCTAAGAGAAGACAGGAAAAAAGTATTCATTTTTTGTATCTAAATTTCATAGGAAAACATACATGTTGGCAACAGTGTTTAGGATTCTTTGAAACCTCTGAACTTGCTTGAAGTAAAAAACATTGTTATGAGCCAGAATCATTACCGAAGTTTCACGTGAGTCATTAAACAAAGAATAAAGATGTGATGGGGAAATACTTGGAAGGTCAACGCTTGGGAAGTCTTAAGGAAAGAGCTGGATCTAAAGGAGACAAATGCTTTGAATTGACACCTCCAAAATAAGCTGTACCTGACTCATTTAATTAAGTGAACTACACTTTCCTGAAAAATGGAATCCTAACCAGTGGCAGTTAAAGATTCTCAACATAGAATAGGTCTCAAAATCACTGTAGTTATGCCACAGAACTGGTGCTTTATTTGTAAAAGCTACCGCAGCTCCACAACTAACAGGAAACAAGATCAAAGACAGTTTCCACTGAATGCCAAGCAGGGGATTCTGTGCTGTGCTGAAAGCCCAACAGAGATCTGGCAGCCCAGGAGAACTGGGGGTCTGACAGGCATACTCACAATACCCATGAAGGGGAAAGGGAGGCCTATATAAAGATTGTAACTGGTGATAGTCATAGGGATCACCAGAGGTGATGTTGTAGAAGAACTGAAGAGCATAATACTGCAGTGCAACAGATCCAGTGAAAAAAAGTTGTCTGAAAATGTTACTTGCACTCTACACTAGTATATTTTCTGTACAATCTTTGATAGATAATTAATGAAAGTTTCTTACATTTCTTATCTGTGTAACCAGCCCCTCAAACTTCACCTCCTCATCAAAAAGGTACCAGTTATTTCCACCTGGTTCTGGAAACTTGATAAACAAGGGTCCTGTCACTACACTGAGACAGCTTGACCAGACAGGCTGCATTGGACTCTCTGGAACAAAGTTAAAAACTAACACTTGGTATGAACCCTGAAATTCATGTGTACTATCTGATACTGTGAATAATTTATCATTTCAACTCTTTGTTATGCTTTCATTCAGAATTAACTCCTCTTTCAGGAAAGTAGCTGCTCTGAGGTTCATTCTGTTTTTGTTCTAGGAAAAGCAACAGATTTACAAGAACCGAAGACTGCAGGGTCCCGAGGGGTAATCACAATAAGCTGCAGAACTCAGGCTTTAGAACGAGTGATTTCTTACTTCAGTGACATCTCAAGGAGTGAGATATAAGCAATTAAAGTAAGGTTACAAAATTTCAGAGGAGCAGATAGCCTTGGAAATCTATCACAACAGCACACCACTGTGTATTATACCTCCACCTCAAAACTGCCTCTTTAAAACCTCTATGTCTGGATTTCAGCGAGTCTTCAAAGACAGTCTGGGACTGTTCTCATCAGGTCTTATGTTGAACAAAGTCTCCCATAGCCAGATCTGGGGTCTCTGATCCTGCTTTGCTTCTCATCAACTTACACTTTATATAAAAAAGCACAACCAGGGACTGAAGTATAACCACACAGGCATGGTAACAGCCCTCTTAGCAATTTTTTTTATTAAGAAACAAAAATATACATCTATTTCCAATAAAATGGTTTATTTTGATGTACTAACAATCCATGTCTCTGCTCTGGATCTCCCTGTTACAACCAGATGATCAACATACCTTAGAATCTGTTCATGACACACTGATATTCTTTTCATAAATTTATGGAATGTGTGGTCCCTGCTTTTGACTTCACTCTTCTCATATTTTTCATTACCACCTTCTCCTGCAAAACTGTAAGAAAACAAGAAAAGAAACAAGATTTCCAATAAGGTTTTCAGTACGATATGCTTGCTTTAAATAAGCAATGGTTACTACACGTTCACATTAAATTATACTAAGTATACAAAAAAGCCCTATACATGTTAAATTAAGAGGCAATTCCTGTTAGATGTTGCAAGTGAACATTTTGCTCCTAGTTCTTTGGTTTCTGGTGGTTTACAATTACTAACAGTGTTTCAAACTACCACAAGAGATTCAAATCCACCAGATACCTGCTTATTCCTTAAAAAAAGTCATTCCTTTAGTAAATTCTCAGAAGTTTTGCTTGTTTTTAAATTACGATGTTGTCTTTTAAAATTTTGAATTAAATGTAATTAAAGTTCTACGATTCTATAAAGATCGACAAAACCCAACAGGAACACCACTACGCTAAAAAGCGTTCTATGCAGATTCTGCAACTGACAGTAGCTTTAGTTATCAAAAAATTCAATGTCGCCCACAATCCAGGAAAAGTCACTGTACATGTTAATATAATCAAAAGAGAAATGGTCTGGATATAAGTGCTCACTTAAATTAATACTGAAAATATTTTCCGTAACTACGTTCAAAAATCGTTTTTCAGACAACCTACTACAAAACCTTATGGAGTCTTACCATCATCCCAGCCTCTAGTCAAAATCCCTATGTAATTAAACTCTTAAAAATGCAACTGGAATATAAGAAAAGCTTTAGCCTTGTAAAGAGAAAAAAAAAACAACAAAAAAAGAGACAAATGTTACGATATAAACTCATACCATTTAGCATAAAATGTTGTTTAAACCACACTGGCTTGGTTTCAGAGATTGACAGTCCACTGCTCTATCTGGAGCCCAAGGACATTCCAACTGCTCAGTCACTCAGAAATAGATGCATCTCTGAATAACTCAAAATTTGACAGAACTGGGTGCATTGTTATGTTCTTCCACCAAAGTACTACACATCAATGATTCCTGAAGGACCCAGTTACGAACAAAAACCAGTCAGATTTATATCATCAATCAGCATACAGGAAACTGCATAATCCTTTCAGTTTCAGCATGAAATCCAGACCGGTTCTCACCTTTCTGACATCAACTGTTCCAAATCGACACCCTCCCTCTGCTGATACTCCTTCAATAGCTTATCTGCATGATCTGTATCAAGGAAACCAGTGTAGTCTTCCTCATCCACAACACTAATGTAAAAGGGCTGGAACACAGGAGCTGAACTAGATGTTGCCATTACTATTCCCCCACTGACTGGAGGATGTGTATTCAGGGAATCTGACCCATCAGTAGCTTCAGACAAGCAAAGCTGTTGGAACTGGGATGCACACTCCACCTCTCTGGACAAGGAGCTGCTCACAGCTTCATTTAAGCCAAGCAGCCGAAGGGAGGCACATGCAGGAGATTCTGCTCCATCACAGACTCCCCAGTCATCTGCTCCATCACACCAATCCTTTGCAGCAAAGTTCGATCCTTGTTTCTGAGGAAAAAAAAAAAAACCAACACCACAAAAAAAGGAAAAAGAACATTGTTAATATCAGCCACTCTAATGCACTTCAAATACAGCTTCATAACCGATACGAAAACTAAAACCTTAGCCTAATGCTTAGTTTTATTTCACCTATTCTCCTCACAGTGGTACTTACCAGCATACCCACATTTACTTTTCACAGCACCACACTTATGGCAAAACGCATCTCACACTGGAGAAACAGAACAAGAATTCACTGCCTTTTTGAATGGCCTTTGTACATACTGTTGCCATACCTCGGCTGCTGGCATGACCACTGACAGCTAGTTTGGGTACGTTTATCTGAAGCAGAGTTACTGCACCACAGGTAAGCTCAAAGGGCAGAATATGGAGGAAAATAATAACAACAATGAAAATACCATCTTTTTATCAGAGTACAAGCTCATTTACCAAAATATCAGACTGCAAATGCATCGGCTGAATAAACTTTCTCCCTGTCATCACTAGTTTGATAGCCATCCTTCTCTTTCAATCTTCTCAAGCCAACATGCAGTTTTCCTCCATCGGCAAAAATACCCAAAGCACATTAATGATAATGGAGTCAGATTAATTAAAACTGATGGTTACATTTTTAAAAATCTATTTAAATTAGAAAATAAAGAAAACATCTTAAAGATCCAAACCTAAACAGTATAGCCCAATCATTTAAAGTTGAAAAATAACATTTAGGTAGCTCAAGTAATTAAATATCAGTTTTGACCATACGGGTTGGACTGCAATCTCCACTTTAAAACAAGCCTAACACAGATCACAGACAAGAAGTTAATCTTCCAGTAAATAACGCATAGTACTCACGGTGTCAAAAATTCCACGACCACGACTTCTCCACGTGACCACATCCGTGACTCGAAACTAGCATAGAGCGCAGCTTCTTCAGAAAGGTTATGGTTACTTAAACAAGTGTATGCAAGGTGCGAAACTCGCCCAGCTCAGCTGCATTTTTATTTTAAAACCTCCTCGATACTGCGCTTCACACGGCACGCGGAAACAAAGGACAGAACCCAAGAAGGCAGTTTGCTAGCGATACCTGGTTTAGGCTGTCATCGCCCGTCTCCTTTCCTTCTGCTTGCAGATACTGGGAGCGCAGCACCTTCCAGCTTGAACGTGCCGCGTCAAGGAAAAAACCACAACACCAGACACGTAAGAACACAACGTTTGAGCCGAAGGGGCAGTTGTCAGCCGCCGTCGAGCTGTGCCCGTTCAGCAGCAAAAGGCGAAGCCGCGTCCTCACCTGCGGGGCGCTCCCCAGCACCCCTTCTCGGCACAGGCGAAGACGTTGGCGACGCGGTGGAAGGGGGACCCCTCCAGCGGGCAGTACACCTGCACCAGGTGCGCCAGCGCCCTCCCGCACACCCCGCAGCAGGGAGAGCCCGGCCGCACGCCGGGCACCCAGTCCTGAAAGACGAACAGCGCGGGCACGGCTGGAGACGCTCCGCGGCCGCCCGCCGGCCCCCTCAGGGCGCGGCCCCTCCGCCGCCATCCTCCTCCTCCCCGCCCCGGCCCGGCCCTACCGCGGAGCCACCCAGCTTGCTGGTG
>NW_010972528.1:13007198-13037916 GCF_000737465.1 Haliaeetus leucocephalus
GGGGAGGGGGGGCCGCCCGTGAGGCGGGAAGGGGGCCGGGCCGCCGGGATGGGACCGGGTCGACCGGGTCGCCCGTTCCCCGCCGCAGGGTACTGGGCAGCCGCCTGCTTGAGCGGGCGCGGCGGTCTCGTTTGCGGTCATTAAGAACGGAGATAATCAGGGCTTGGCGCGGTATTTAGGCAGGCGTGTGAAAACTTACCCCTTCCGACCAAAGGCGCTCGGGCCCCTCGAGGCTGTTGCGCAGCGCTTAAATCCGTCGTCTGCAGCGTGGCCCGCGGGAGGCTGGGTCCTGGGGTCCTGGGTCGCTCTCGGTGCCTCTCCGTGCGGACACGGCTGTGGGAAGTCGCTCCAGGGTGACAGGGACGTCGCGTCCCAGAACTGACTCCAGGTAAAGATCGTCTCGGAAGAGCACGAGGCCAGCGCTCTACAAGAATACTGAAATTCCTTACTTGACTAAAAATGTTTTTATCTTAACAGTGCTCAAACGCAGATGACGAGTAAACATTCTCCAGCAGACCCCAGTCAGATACCTGCCAAGAAGGGCTTTCCAAGTGCAGAGCCAACGTCATCTGCATGACCTGCTTTTACGAAGTTTGGTTTTGAACTTTTAGTTGAACTTGGTTGATGCTGACATTCACAAAAGTACACTGGATTGTCTAACAGACAAGTAATCAAAACTTGGAGCTGGTGCTTCCGTGTTACTTGTTACAGCTCCACTTGGAAGCAAGAGGTTTGCAGGAGCTCGAAGGGGAATTACACTGACATCTGCTCAGGTACTACCCGTCAGCGATGCCTGCTGTTTTCCTTGTTTGGAAATCACTTGCATAAAGAAAACAGAATTTCAATAATCTTATTTTCACAGAGTTATCTCCAGCTCAGTCTGTTCCCTTCAGGGACAGGTTGTTCTCCTCAGATCCGTGGAGCGTCTCCTGGAGCTTGGGAACCAGCCTCAGGGACCCTGAATGGATGGAGCCTCTGCAAAGCCTGAGCCACAACCTAGTGCCCTCCCTACACCTGGCACTTAGTTCAAGGACAGCACAGGACATGGGGGAATTCTGCTGCAGTGTCTGTATCCAAGAAAATGAAGGGGGAAAAAAAGCAGGGACTAGTGCAGATCTGAGGTACCAACCCTCAGATAGAAGTCAATTGGCACATTAAAATTGCCTCTTACTGTGAAAGACTCTGTGCTCTTTAATGCTTGACTGCTACATTTTTTGTCCAATCCTTTTGCAAAAGGAGGGTATTTCAGCACCTGCAGAGTAAAAATGTTTTCTGTGAGCTCCTGTGCTCCTGAATAGTTAATAAATCAACGTATAAATAAAAGGCGTTATATGCATTTTACAGTTGGAAGCAGAAATCCAAATTCATGGTTTGTTACTCCTATTATGTACAGGACTGCATTGATCCTTTTTTCAGCTAGTAGCAGTGATGGGTTTTTAGGGAAAAATACACTGTCCACAACTGCATCAATAAAGAGAGGATGCTAGAGAAAAAAGCACCACTTTGTTACTTACATACTGGTTTTGCTCAGAAAGATAATTCAGCTTTCTTAGTATTGACTGAAAGAAATCACCCAAGTGACCTATTTTTAGTTATAATATAATACATAGTGTCAAAGGTAACTGAGTTTTAGGCCTTGTTCTGAGGTTCTGTTACATAATTTTAGTACTGCACAAGAATGTAATGCTGAATGCTCAAGACAGAGGATGACTTGTTAACCAGTTTGTAACTCCAGCTTCTTAGGGTTGGATGAGTAACAGGGTCAAAATAAGCTTACGTGGTAAGATTGCAAAAGAACTGACAAGCCAGCACAGTGATACGGAAAGATTGGTTATGGCAACAGATAAAATAGCTACTAACAAAAGGTCAGTTTTGCAAAAAGGAGAGCTTTTTCAATGACTGTACTACTTCCTAGAAAGGTTTGATAAATGCTGTATTACTTCCTCCAATATGCAGTCCTTCCGTCTTGCACACTGTATTAAAAAATCAGCCAGCTGCTGGGAAGTGCGTTGCTGATGACAAAGGTGACACGATGGACTGTGCAAAGCTGGCCAGTTCCATTTTTGCAATATTAACTTTTCTGTTTGGTATTTGTGAGCCTGCCTTGTTCAGAAGCATTCTCAGGGGAAAAAAAAAGAATTTGTTGTTTACATTCCTGTGATGGATGCACTTCTACCCTGAAATGCAGGGGGGTAGGGAATGTTCCTGTTCTGATTCTTCAGGTGCAGTATTATTGTTCAAGTGCACTGTTGTGAAGTCCTGCAACAGCCAAGCAAGTGTCATACAATGGTTTTGCCTCAAGTTATCTTAGTCTTAGGGAAGGATTTATTCCATCTTATAAAACAAAGTACAGCACTAGCTACTGTTTTTAGAGTTACATTTATCATCTCTTTTGCTGTTTTTTCTCTTAAGCACTGAACCACTGCAGCTGAATCAGGTTTTTCACAGCCAGCGTGGTTGCAATTCTCTGCAATCAGTGTAACAAAAGACCGACAGTTTTCTTATATTAACTACGCTACTTACTCCTCCGTGGACAGTACTTTCTTCAGCAACTGAGTCAACAGTGAACAGTCATCAGCTACACTGTGCTGGGAATGCTAAGTGATTTTGCAGAACTCCCAATTCCTTCCATCACAGCTGAAGACTGGAGGCATGTTTCGTGTAAAAGCTGTGACATAAATAAGTTGCAGCAGCATGCACAATACTAAGTATTTGCAAGTTTGAGCAAAGCAGTATCATAAATGGGTGTGCAAATGGATTTTTTTCACAGAAAGCATCAATGTGTGGAAAGCTACAATATTAAAAAGCTAGTAATAATATTGAATACTGTGAAAGTACTAAAATGTGGAACAGTATACATTTTAAAATTACTTACTTTAGCTTGTCTTTCAGGATGGTCAGTTATCAGAGTTCTGGCTACAACTCCACTCTCTGAGATAGCCCTATGGAACAGAACCCTTGGCAGAGGAGAGATGACCTGAGAAGCAGGAATGGCACCTGACAAACATACTTGGTCACCGACTTAGGCAATTATAGAAATTATGTATAATTAATACATTTTTAAGAAAGATTAAGTGTTCTATTGACAGAATGTGAAAAATAACAACAGCAGCAGTTCTTGCTGAATATTATCAACTAAATATACTGCTAAGATTTTCTTCAGATATAGGTGCACAGTGCATACATTTGTATTTAATGTATATGTACTGTTACCTTGAGCTGAACTGGGTATCTATACCAAGTGACCATTAATATTAAAAATATAAAATAAAATGCAGTTTGGAGCATAATGTAGGAATCTGCTGCTTAAAGGTAACTTATACATTGTGGCCTCAGTATTATTCCTTTCTCAACTGTTTGAAAGCATACCATTCTTTATATTTGGGGTTTTTAAGTAGACAGATGGACAGAATGCTCCTCACACAGTTGGAAAGTACTTTGTTATCATATGTGCCTAATGAAATAAGGGGCCTCACTTTTCCACAGAAGTTATAGCTATGATTTTGCATTCACAAACACATGGGATTTTTTGTATCTTGTTTAAGTTAATGATTTTTGTGAACCTACTAGGACAGAAACACTGATTCAACAAACAAACCAATAACGGACTTAAAGGCTACTTCAGATCAAAATGGGAAGGAATAAAATGCCCAGTGTGCCCCATATGCTGCATTATGAAATGTGTGAGAGAACTAGCAGTATGGCTGAACACTGTTGCTACAATTAGTTGTTACTTGATGGCTTTTTGCAATTAATGGTAACAACTAGTGGTTTTTGCAAGTTATGGAAAAAATGCACAAAAGGGAATAGCCAGGCAGAAGCTCAGTATAGATCACACAGCTCAAGGTCCACCAATTTGTAAAGGCAAGCCCAAGTGAACCCAGAGGTGAGGAGGAAGAAGAAGACATCCTCAAGAAATCAACACCTGCAGGCAGGAACTTGGGCTGCCAATGTGTCACTGTGACAGCCCCTCCTGGGAAGAGCAGCCATAGACTGTGGGATGCTGTGGGAGATGGGAGGGTGAGCTTGACACCAGTTAAGGGAGTAGTTACAGCTAATTTATTGCTGTTCGTTTATTGTTATGAGTACAGTTCTTATAGATTCTTGGATGCTTACATTGTGTGTTCCTTTGTGCCTAGCAAGTGTATCTTGCTTGTCATGTAACTTTGCAAAAAAGCCACTCCATTACTTGTGTGTCCTGACGCATTCCAGATATTGCCAAAAATGTGGTCACAGCTGCTGGTGCCCTTGAAAGGAGGAAGGCTGGGGGTGCATGCTTTGCTCATCAGCAGGTCTTCCCTTTGTGAGCCCATGGACAACATTGAGCTAACAACATGCAGCGAACACCATCATACTTTGCTCTCCCCTCTGTCTCAGTGGGTGTCTGTCCTGCCAGCAAGGCTTCCTCCCTCCAGACAGTGAATTGTGAATTCTTTGCCAGGAAGGGTTGAAGAATAGATAATCATACCACAGAATAGCCTGTGAAACCCTAGAGCCTTGAGACTCAGCTTCTGCAAAGAAAGCTGGAAAATTCATATCTGAAACCCTTTAGGTTGAAGAAAGAAACTGGGCACATTTCTGGCTTCTTGGGTGTGATTTAACCTCTTGGAGTTAGCCTGTACCAGTTAGGAGAAAGAAAAGGAAGTTGTAAAAATTCAAAAGCAACATTTATTTATAACAGTTTACAAAACAACAAGTAGAGATTTTCCATTCTCATTTGTGAGGTGTCAAGCCCATCTCACAGATGTTTTTTGATGGATGCTCTGCTCCCTACAAGCTATTTCCAATTAAAGAAAGTGGAAAGAGGCTGTAAGAATGACAACTGACCATTCTCTTCTGAAAGAAGAGGGGAATAAGCATACAACATAGTCTGACACTTATGATATATTCTGTATAGCTAATTTCTTACAGATTTCAATATATTTGACAGTTTCCCCCTCACTCCCCCTTCTCACAGGATCATTATTCAGCTTTGCTATCCACTGAGTAGACACCATGGTCTTTTCAAGCCTGAAAGATTGTGGGTTTTTTCTGCTTGCTTCATTAAATAGTGATTTTTAGTCCCACAAACATTCCAAATTTCCCTTGATTCTCTCCTTTCACTGTGATCATGACAGCAGGTTACACAATAGTGAGTTAGAAGGTGATTATTATTGAATTCTGCATCCTGACAAACTAATTTTCTTTGACTTCAGATTTTAAAAGCAAACTGTACCCTCCACAACTCTTATAAATCTGTGTGTTCTCTCCTTTCATTCATCATTTGTTTTGTGAGCTGTGTCCAAAACTCCATTTTGCGTTCTTTCAATTTCTTTGATGCTTTTTGCATTAGGTCTATTTCCAGGTATCCTTCATCCAGATCATACTGAGGCCAATGGACCAAGCCTTCTCCGTTGGGATTTCTGGAAATAATATAACGAAAAATTAGCTTTCCATTTGCTTAGCAATTGTGCTCTGACTGCTCAGGTTGAGAGCATTTCAGAAAACTAACACGAGCTCAGATTGATTCTAGTACCTGAATAGTTGGATTTTTTTAATCAAAATGCTCATCAGTGGAATAGCAAAAGTTTGATAATTGCCATTACTTTTGGATCTAAAACTCCATTGCAGATGGAGTAAGAGCTCTTGGATTTTTTTTTTCTTTTTTTGGTCTGCAGGTTCATTTAAAAGGTTTTTCTTGCAATCATTAAGAATAGAAATAATTTGCTTTAATATTTAGCTTAAATTCTGCCAAATTTGTAGGAACCACCATATAAGTATTGCTTCAGGCAAGTAAGTATGTTTCAGGCAGCACAGACAAAACTTGAGCTGTGATTAGCATTATGATTCTCACCCATTTCTAGCAAAGTTAGTCCAGTATCTCATAATAGTTCTGCTAAGTTTATTTTCTTCTTCTGTAGCATACCCTACAAAGTGAGAGATGAAATGGCAACTTTAAAAACTAATAATCAAAAAAGTAGTAGCTATATCAATTCCAATAGACTGTAATCAGTTCTACTTGCTACTCTGAGCTATGGCACTTTTACCAGAGCAGAGCTCTCGGAGAGAACTGCAGACGAGTGATTTCATGAAAAGTAACTACTAATAAAGGCAGAAAATGTTTATGTTGATTCCAGTATTTGTAAGGGAGAAAGTCTATTCTAAAGCCCTCCAGTAAGTAAAATGAATAATAATGTTTTAAAAGGAATACTTTAGTAAGCATGGATACATCACCGGCTAAGAATGGCTTTCCAAAGACAAAGGCAATCTCATCTCCATGATCTGCTTTTACAAACTCTGGCACAACACCTGCCGCTGAACTTGGCCGATGCTGAAATTCATAAAAGTAGACTGGGTTGCCAGCATCTAGTGGAAAATATACAGAAGAGTGTTAGTTTGAGGGCTGAAAATACCTGCCACCAAAGATCATAAACTTTCATTACAAACTATTTTGATAAAATGAAAACGCTATCAGTTCTTTGGATAATGAAGTACGATGCATACTGTCCACAAACACACCCCAGGATGGAATTCTACATTTCTTCTAATAGATGCTGAATTAGAGACTTACCTCTATGGTATCTTGCCACTTCAATGGCTGAAAGAACAAACAAAGGGTCTCCTATTGCATTGAGAAGGCCATCTCGCACCTGAGCACGGTTTTCTGCATTCCCTATGTATTCATTGTATATTTGATCGACAACTTCAGAAGTAACACCCTGAAGTGAACAATAAAAATACTTCTTATAATGATGATTAATATTATAAAGCATATCAGCACTAATTGAGTGTGCCATCTGCATGTCCCTGGCTAAACCCCAAACATTACCTTCTTTCAGAGAAAATCCTCAACTGTGTTAGAGTGTGGCTCAGAGCTCAGAATTGGGAGTTACGGAGCTACTGGATATAGATGTTCTCAGGGAAAGGAGGTTTTCAGGATCTAAAGATCAAGCATCTTTAGATAAACATCAGTCAGTGATGCTGATAAATAGCTATGGTAGTCTGTTCTCCCTTCTGTGGAAATAACCCTCATAAGAGAAAAGAAATCCTGTTGGATTTCATAAAATTCATTTATTGTTGTAGATGACCATAATTTACTCCCTTTCAGAACAAGCCTGGGCTCTGCCTTTCCAAGTTCATGATGGATGTCTGTGACACTGAATGATCCATTGCAAGTACTGGCCATATTTATAAGTTCTTAATTCTTACCATTAATCTGCATTTTTCTATATTTAGTAGTTTCAGGAGAGCACAAAGGAACATGAAAGCTAAGAGGTTTGTAAATTACAGGGAAGCAAAACCTCAAGAAACCTGAACATAGGTCTCTCAGTGCCGTTTTAAACATCTCAGGTTTATCCTTTCTAGTCTCCAGTTACTGCTTCAGAAGGGTGTGTTCTATCTAGGTCTTATGTCATACATGCCAGTACTATGCCTGTCTTGGATAACCTAGGGTATCTAAAATGTCACAAGACACCTATATTTAGGTACCTGAATCGGTCCTGGATTTCCACAGAACTTCTTTTTAAAAAGAGGGGCATTTAGGATAGAAATTTAGAGTGCATTTTCAAACACTAGTGGCAACAGGAATACACCCCATCTGCTGCCCATTACTGCCCCATGGTAGGAAGCTGTCAAACTGAACAGTTTGCCTCTAAAATATACCTCTCCAGGAGTACAAACACAGAACCAGACCAGTGAAGAAGCAGCACTGGGCTGTTCTGAAAATGGCCTCTTACCTTAAGTGATACTGCTAGGGAGCTCTGTAAAACTTGATGTGCAACATCTTCATCCAGACCATCTGTGTAAGGAGGAAATTTCATTGTCTGCATGATACAGAGAATCATATTTATTAGATAATCTTATATAACAAAATGATATATAAATAACAACATTGTAAGTCTCTTACCGTAGGAAGCACCCATCCAAATTCACAGTTATTTACTCCTATTATATATGGGACTGCATTGATCACTTTTTCAGATAGTAATTGCCTGGGACTCTTTGGAAAAAATACACCATCTGCAGATGCACTGATAAACAGGGAAGGCTGGAGGGAAAAAAAAAGAAATCTTCATTAATACATGAATTTTGCTTCTAGAAAAAATGTTCAGATTTTTATTGTAGTTCCAAAGCAAAACAAATTAAGTGCCAAGTGAAGATATAAGAAGTAATAGTATTCCAGCCATCTCTAAATTTTCTCTTGACAGATTTTCTGCACTAAGCAGAAGATTCTGTGAAGATTAGCACTGTATTTTTAATGTTGTGAAACATAGGTGATGATGTCCAATTTACATATCTTCTTAGTTAGTTCAATCCTGTTATGGGACATGTGGAGCAGTGAGGGAAAAACCAACTTCTGCGTTGAAACTGCAAAGAAACATGGAATCCAGCATTGTGATAAGAAATTTTAAGTAGGATGTAATATATTACATTAATTAATTTTCAGGTTCTCCAGGAGAAACTGTGACATTTCCTACACTCTTTTCCTTCCCCTGGTAGAGCATGACAGCAAAACACAAGTAGCTCAAAGTTCATGCAGAATGAAAGGGAAGTAACCTGTTTGCATTTTTCAGGTGAAGTATAGCATAGCTGCAGTGTCATCAAATCCTGAAAAGGTCAAGAAAGTCAGATGTTACATTCACTTCAAGTTCTCCTAATATTACAACACACAAATAGCATACTCCGTTATGATAAAATTTGAAATGTCATTTAAATGCAAGAAGTACCATTTCACCTACCATTTTTTGTGTTATCTGTACTATCTCTTCTTCTGTTTTTTCTCTTAAGCATTCGACTATTGCAGCTGAACTGGTTTTCTCACAGCCAGAGGCAGTAGCAATTCTCTGCAATCAATAAAAACAAACAAACACTTTTTCATATACTTCCCATAGAAGGCTCTAAGCGCAACCGAGCCTGAGAGTCCAGCAGGGAGGAGTCTACACTTCTGTACAAGGATCATTGAAGCCAGCCATGTTCCAGCTGCAGAGGTAGAGAATAGAAAGCCCTCATGACCCTTTGCACTGTGGGCTGAGCAGAAGGACAAAACATATGCCTCCAAAATATTTTGATACAGAAATAGACCAAGATAGTAATTCTGGTAAATAACACGTTGGGCTGAGAAGACAGGATGACATAAAGGAGTTAAGAGCGATGCACAGTCAGAATACAACCATGTAGATGGTAACAAAGAGCACATACCATTCTTGATGTCTTTTTGGGTCGAGTAACAGCTGTCATTAGAGAGACAGAGCTCATTATAATGTTGCCTCTTTTATATCCCAGATTATTAAATTAGGTTCCTGGAAGTTGTTTCTTGTAGTTGAACAAAAAAATAATTTGGTTGAAGTAAGCTCTTCTTTTCAAATATAAACAAATTGAATAAAGTCTTGTTTATGTACACACAACAGGCATCAAATGGGAGAGGAAGAATATTCAGAATCTGGTGCCATTTTCCAGCCAAAAATTATAGCTCAACTTTTCTTGAGGACGGTACACGTTATAGTATTCCTTTACCTTTCACAGTTCTTCCCGGCCTTCTCTCTTCGCTTCCTTAGTCTTTTGCTTTCACTCACGCATATGTGGATATTTGGGTATTTGAAAAGCAAAGCATCGTTAAACATGTAGTATTTGCACACAGAAATCCTGTCTTTAATGACTGTGGTTGTAGTTTCACAAGAAAAAAATTCTGGTTTTACATTTTGGAATAAACAGTTTAAGATATGCAAAACTATCTGGAAAAATAATTTAAAATACCACAAAATACCCACTTGTGCTTCCTCCTCAGGCCGGTCAGTGAACAAAACCCTGACTGCAGTACCACTCTCTGAAATGGCCTTGTGGAACAAGCCCTTCGCCAGGGGAGACAAGACCTGTAAAAAGGGAAGGACAAGCATTATGTTCTAACCACTGACTTGGAATTTCCTATCAAGAATTGCCATTTAAAACATTTTGAAAACAAATGTCATAAGACTGTTATTCTGTAGCCTCTGATCGTAGTTCAGCTATGCAAAGGCCTTTGGCAACATTTTGAGGGATAAGGAGTCCATGCCTGCCTTTCCCCCTCCCATAGCACCTTGCTTCCAAGACTTCATGGAACGACACTGCAAGCCAGATATGGATCGAATATAACTGTGTCCAAAATAATCTGGCTGTGCTGCCGAAGGGGAATAAAGAACTATTGGCCAGAGGGCAGGAGCTTTGGAAACGAATTTTTATCACATGTATCACTGATCCTTGGTTTCACTGTGTGATCTGTACCAAATTGTGAGAGACTGGAGAAGAACCTCTTAGCCAATGTGCTCAATGTTGATGTAAAAATCTTACATAATCACTGGGTCACAAAATGCATGTCTAGTTCAGCTATCGTGACTATTTGACTTGGTTACTTTGCACAAGTGACTGTCAAAGCAAACAGGAAAAGGGTAATACACCCTCTTTGAGGACTTTTCTCACAAGGATAAATTTTTGGGGTTTTGGCACTGCAAAATACCACCTGGAATTTAATTTAGTAGATAAGGAATAATATTTTGGGTCCAAACTACAAGATTTGGGTATGAAAAGAACACTTTTATCAATCAGAAGCTGTATTGTTGTATTATAGACCAAGGTAAAATGTCATTTATTATAAAACCATCCCTTTTCTCTCACTGACTTTTCATGCAGGTACTAAAAATGAATGTGGACGGTGTTTTTTTTCCCTAAGTAATTAAAATTCAGTATTACTGTGAACTTACAAGAGCAGAAACACTGAGTCCTCCTGCAGATTCTCCAGCGATAGTGACGGATCCTGGATCTCCTCCAAAATGTATGATATTTTCCTGAATCCACTGAAGGGCTGCTACTTGATCTAAATACCCCCAGTTACCTCGGGCATGCTTATCACCAGTGCTGCAGAGAAAGAATAGATTTGTTTAAATGCTCAATGTGAGAAAAAAGGCAGAGAAAAATACAATCTGTGGTGTTAGAAATCAGCTGCCATGCTCTATACAGAGCTTCTCTACACAACTGAAAAATAAATGGCTCAGAAAATGTTGAGATTAGAGTAGCAATCGAACAAGAACAGACTTGGAAGCTGACTTGGGACTTGTAAATTGTTCCCAACTGTTGCATACGTAATTAAGAAATGTACAGGTTTTTTGCATAAGCAAGTATTGTGCACATCTCTTCACAAAGGCTTTGCACACATAATTTTGGAAATCACTTAGCAAAAACTGAGACAAAATATCTTACCTAAAATATCCACCAATACCTAATCTGTACTGAATTGTTACAACCACCACATTGTCAAAGGCCGCTAATGCTGAACCATCATATGATGAAGCTGCTCCATAAACTAACCCACCTCCATGGATCCATACAAAGACCTGGAAAGACAAAACCAGAAACAACCCAGCACAGATAAGAGCTCCCAGTGACAAAAACTAAATATAAACCAATATATAATATTTTGTGCTGTTTCACTCCTGACTCTTTCAGATTACATTTCACAAATGGTAGAAGTCTTTTGAATATGAGGCCTGCAGTCTTAAAAAATGGCACCGATTTTATTAAATACTTACACTATACCAGTGCCCTGTGACTTTTCACAGATTATTTAGAGGAAATCAAACATTACCTAGCTAAAATGTCAATAAAATTTTATTTGTAAAATAGGATTTTGTGTCTCTCTTAAACCTCAGCAAATATTTACTGGGGCAAAGCATGCAACTTGATCATCATTACAACACTGCACCTATAACTCTGCATATAGCACAGGTTGTAGGTTTGTTGTAAAATAATTTTGCTAGAGGTTTTATAATGGTTTTGCTTACAGGCAGCTTCTCCTGTTTTTCTGTAGAAACGGGTGTATACACATTTAGGTATAAGCAATTTTCAGACACTTGGAGAAGAACTTTTTCTTTTCTATTAGTAATAAAGTCCGAAAAAACCTGTCCTTGTACTTTATCCTGTAGACACCTGAATAAATGAAAAAATAACAAGCAACAGAAATAATTAAAACCTCAAAGCTATGAAGTGTAGCTTTTTTGTACTTCCACAACAAAGTGCAAACCAGAAACCAATCTCTAGTACATTTCTAGATTGTTGGCAACAGAAAACATCACTTGTAGTATATTTTCTTCCTTTGACCCAGCATTAGGGAGATCTGTAAAAAGGAGCCACAGCCTACAGCAGTACACAGTGACATGCAGATATAATTTTGTGTGTTTCAAAACATTACAGAAATATACCTGCAAATACATATGGCTATAAATTACTTCAATGAAAATGCAAATGAATTATTTTACATCTTCCGTAGCTTTTTATATTGTAATGGTAGGTATTAGGCTTGAGGCACTAAACAAGGGCAGTAGTACAAATGGAATAAGACATTTACAATATAGACTAGAATTGGTCTGCATTTCTTATGTGTCCTGTTAAGCATGTGACTCAGTCAGTAATTTTTTCTTCTAATATATTCCAACATTTCCTCAGCTTCTTTCTCTCTCTGCTCCAAAGCTCACAGTTTCTAAACATTGCTAAGTAATGGCCAAATGCTCCCAAACCAGAACATTATTGGCAAAGTGCTGGTCCATATTAGTTCATCACTGATGCCCATTAGATAGCAGTTTTTAATAAAAAGAGCAGCTTATAAAGGTGTCTTCAGGAATGCATTCATTGCAACAGTTGCAGGTGGTAATGAGATGGCACCAAGGAATTCATCTTTGTGGCTTTTGATTGCCCTGTACATCAGTGTCCCAAAATTGCATATAATATAAAATTATTAAAAAGATCAGTGGTTTTGTCACTGTCTTACATTGGTGGGTAGGAAGTGGCATCTCTGACACCTTTCCATGGCTCAGGTGGCTGGGGTTCAGAAAACCTCAGTGGTCCAACTGGAGGCTTAGCAAAAGGAAGTCCCAAAAACACATTTACACTCCTCTCAGCTGCATCTACTTTGAATTGGTACCCTTGGACTCTCCCGTATTTGGTCAGCACTTCTGGTTGCTCTGCTTTTTGTCCTGGAGGATGTGAGCACAAAATCACATAATTGGTCTACTCGTAAGTAATTGCCAGATTTCTAAGAGCTTTAGCTACTTAAATATACACCTTGTGTTTGCTTAAACAATTTCATACATAAGGCTTCAACAAACTATAATCAGTATAGCAGACATTATTTCAGCCTTCATTTTGATTGGTTTGTATGTATAATCTCCCTCAGGTATATCATATGTATCGTCTTACCATACGCACAATTGCACATAGTTCTTAATCCTTTTTTTGACCCAGGTTGTTAGTTAAAGTCCAATAGATTGCTCTCATTAAGAAAAGGCATTACCTTTTTAAGAAAAGAACCGTGAACGGACGAAGTATTTTCCAGACCCTTGACAGTATGGACACAGCCAAAAGAAAAAGCTTCTAACATACCTGAAAATAGTCTGGCATATACAAATACTGTTAACATTTAGGTAAAATTCATGTTAAGATCGGTGTGAAAGTTCTCAATACCAGATTACGAATGTGGTACAGTGGTCTGCTCTGCCTCAGCAGACAAGATTTTGGGACAGGAATTTGATTCACTATTTGCGAAAAAGGCAAATAAGACAAATGACTGGAAACAGGTCAGAAAAAGAAATTAAGAACTATTGCTATTCAGACTTAATTTCTATGCAGCAAGGCTGGGTGCCCAGCTCCTCCGGTAAAGCTGGGGTTCCCCTAGGTGGGCAAGCTGCATACGTGCTCTATTTCCTTGCAGAAGGCAATGGGGAAAAACCGTTCTGAAGCTTACCAGTAGCTATAAGCGCTGTGACCCCGACGGTGAGAATCAAGAACAGCAGTGATGTGTCCTTTCCCGTTGCCATTTTGCAAGCTAGTCACATATTTACGTCCTCAGTGTGTTGCCTTATATACTCTGTTAAGTATAACTGTTACACAAGGGAAACGCTGATTAGGAAAAGCAATACTCAAGCTGTGAGCCAGCTTCGCTGGGGGCAGCCAGAGCAGCTGCCCTGCCTGTAAGCCACCCCTCCCAAGGGGCTCAGCTGTACATGGGGACACGGAGACCTCCCGCCTTGCAGAGTGGACCCACAAGTTTCTTACTGGCTCCTTAGTGCTCCTTATATCTTATGCACAAAACCTCAGGCATCAACTATGATGTGCTTTAAAGTGCTTTGAAAACAGCCTTCCATTGCACCAAGAGATTCGTCCTGCTGCTATAACACTACCGTCTTTCTCAACGAAGTTAGGATTTCCTCACACTACACAGTGAAGAGATCAGGAAGGGAACTACACTTTTACCTTATTACATCTGTTTACTTCATTTTAGTATTAATATCTCAATGTAAGGAATACACAATATAGCCACAAGGAGCAAATTCCAAAACACTACTCAGGAAAAATGTGCTTATGCTGAAGTAAATATGAGGGATTTTCATTCTCACAAAAGGACATTTTTTGACAAAAACAATACTAGAAAAATCTTAGCTCCACCTGCCACTCAGTCCTGCATGTTCAGGGATGTTTGTTTGGTATCTAACACAATACATGAGTTCTGCAACACTAGACAGATGATTTCACAGCTTTTGTAGTATGGGAACAATATTAAAGGATTTGATTGCTAACTATACAGTTAATGCCTCTGGAAAATCAGGAGGGTTTATGGACTTCTGCGTGAACTCACATCTATCATTGGAGCATGATATGAAAAAGAGGGAAGAGATAGCTGAATAGAAATAAAAGAGATTTTCTGCCCATGTTAACTAAGAGGTTGTGTTAGTTTTATGTAAGCTTTGGGCTCTGTCTTTTTTTCTTTTTTGGGGGGGTGGGGGTGGGGTGCAAGACTCAGTAGCTCTTGCCGCAGAAAGGCTGTTTTGCGATTTTATATCATGAGAATTCTCAGTTGTCAGACATGGCATTTCTATAGATGAATTTACTGCTTGCACCTTTGTTTTCAGCTAACTGGGCTGTGAAGACCCACAGTCGTTAAATTGGTTCAGCACATGTATTATGCACCTAGTAGTCCTGTGTACTACAGATATCCTTGTGTACTTTACTCCAAATCTTTGTAAGTGTATCTGCACAGGTGTGATTTACAGCCCTTGTAGATAAATCCTGGTCAACTTTTAAACTGGACTGCTTCGAGAGCAAACTGTTGGCAGGTAGCTTCAGGTGTACACATTCAGTTTTGCCTGTTTGAATACTGTTGCAAATTCTCTCACTGTCTCCACTTATCTTGGACTGCTTTGGTTCCTGGCATGGGAAAACTGTTTCCATGCAAGGTGGAACTACAAGAATCCCTGCTTGTGACTCGGCTTCCATCCTGATTGGCATGCATGCCTCAAGTCACTTGTGACCCACAAACTACAGGAGTCCTTTACTACAAAGCCAAATGCTGTGTACTCTGCTTGCTGCTCTCTCCTTTTGCTGTAACAAACTTTACCTCCATAAACAATTTATTTTCTATCTCCTGATCTTTACTGATTTTACTAAACTCTGTCCTTTCCCATTTGTTTTCCCTTTATTTTTCTCCTTCATTTACTATTCTATTTTCCAAGCCTTACTCTTCAATCTTTGTTCCACTCACTACTTCTCTCTCAAGTACCCAGTCTGCAAAATGTCTCAGCCCATATCCCATCCACAGTCCCAAAGAAGTGTCCATTCTGAAAATATTACCAGTGCAAACCGGTTTCTGCAAACTCTGCCAATCTTACTTACAACAAACAAATGGGATTTTAGATCCCTACAGCCCTGCGTGTTGATACCTTGTATGGATCTACAAGCATGGCCTATATGGTCTGCAAATGTGGAAACACTCTAGACTAAACTCATGCATTCTGGAGATAGTGCTACATACCTGGCAAGTGGAATTCTTGAATCCTGTTTGGCATTTCATTTTGAGAAAACATGTTGCAGCTTACCCTCAGTCGGTGAATAATGCGTAAGTCAGGGATCAATCAAAAAAAAATCCTGCCATATGATGACATTTGCCTCTTTATACTTTAATGCACTGCTACCTTTCTTGATTTCAATAGCTGAAAAATAGAGGCAAATACCACATTTATAGGCCCATAATTGCATAAGAGCTCACAATTACATCTTGCCTCAAGTATGAATGGTAGAAATGTTTAGAAGTCTGCATTTAAAACAGGGTCAGTTTGGTTTTTTACTTAGCCCCCGGTCAGTTTTCAATGAAGCTAGAGTGTATAAAACCTAGAGCTAGAGTCTACGAAGCTAGTGCTTGGACAGCTTTAACACTGTCTCTTTAGCACTGGTAATCTCACATCAGGACGTCTCTGTGATGAGACAGAGTATCAGAGCACTCACTCCTAAGCAGATAGGAGTAAAATCTTTTGACATTTTCCACTGTGATTTATTTTTAGCACTGTGACTATTCTTAGCACTATGTATAAGAAGTCAGTTCCACTGCATTTCTCTGCATACACTTACAACATAAGCATATATTCTGTGCATATACATACAATGCTGCCTGTTTATCTCCTTTTAAAGGGAGCAGTACAGGACCTCAGGGGAATTTACGTGCAATGAAAATCTATCAAGACTATTTTGAGATTATATTCCCCTCACAAAACATGTTAGCTAAAACAATGGAAGAGGGACAGATGCTTAGCAGGAATTCCTGTTTACCAAAACAGCAGTTGTGCTAACAGTCTACCTCCCAGGTTCTGACTGGCAACAGAATTTGGGCAGAAAGATGTAGGAATCCCACCCTATTTCTTCCAATAAAGTCATTCAGAAAGAAGGGATGGCCAGTTTGTTGCTGTAGGACATTATTAGCTATGAACAATCTTAAATTCTTCTGGAGATACAGAGGGGAGATGAAAGAAGGGGGGAACAGATGCCTTGTGCCCCATAGCATCTGTGGAGCTGCATAACGCTGCTGTGAGGTAGTGGTACGGTCAGGAACATGGTTCGAGTAGCTGGAGCAGCCTAGGAGCCAGATATAGGAAACAAACAAGATATAGCAGAGAAAGAAGTCCTTGACAACACTGAAATGAAGTGTTCAAGACTTGTTCTTGGCAGTCCAAGTGCGTATCAGCCAGTAAGGGTACCAGAATAATTCTGGTACAAACGAACCTCTCGCCAGTGCTAGTAATGAAGGCCTGTGACCCAGTGCAGAGAAACTGGAACTGACTGATGGCCCAGAGGACAGCCTGGAGCACAGCATAAAGCACCATGGAAAAGACAAAACTATGAAAATAATGTTACCAACATTGATCCTTCTAAGGGAATTATTGCTTAATTTGAAAGGAAAAAAGCGTGGGTAGTGGAGACAGCTTCTCCCTTTTCTAACATTTGAGAGAAGTCTTAATTCCAGCACTACTGTTACAGATTATGTATTGGAACAGTCAGAAATATACCATCTCTGTTGTAAAACCAACTTACGAAGCAGAACATTCTTTAGTTTGGTTTTTTTTTTTTCACAGAGAATATTTCTGTATCTAAATCAGACCAAAACTTCTGTACCATTGCTGATACACTTGACATCAAAAGACAGTTTTACTTGCAAATTGTGTCTTTATTGATTTCACTTTATTAAAACAATGTTGCTGCCACATTCTGTCTTCAGTCATGGGGAAGCAACAGAAAAACCTGAGCAGTGGGGAAATCTGGTACCTATATTTAGTAAGTGAGGCTTCCGTTGTAGACACAAATCCAGGAAAAAGTAAATGATCACAATGGAGAAATAGATCAATTGGAATTATTACAGTGAATAATTGCAAATATGACAACTGTGAAGAAAAGGTGAAAGGAAACATAAGTTTATCCTCAAAATTACTTTAAGTAATTTATTTTACTATCCTAATAGTTTGCATATTATGTGCATGCTTAGATTGTAAATTATAACTCTGAATTAACCTTCTTGTTTTCTGTTCTTTTGTTATTTGTCTTTTCAAACATCACCTTTTGCCAGAAATCTACCTTCTTTTCTTTCAACTTTCTGGCTTTCTTTTGTTTTAGATTTATCTGTAAGTATTCTTCATTTAGGTTGTAAGATGGCCATTCAACCAAACCTTCTCCATTAGGATTTCTGTAAATAACAAAAAAGAAAGAGTGAATGCCCTTTTCAGTCACAGAGGAATTAAATCACAGAAGTTAAGACTGAGTCAACAGAACAGCTAACTCATGATGCGGTCAGTACAAACCAGTAACATGTGTCATGAATCTCATGATTCTTACCCATTTCGAGCAAAGTTAGTCCAGTACTTCATTAGAATTCTACTAAGGTTCTTTTCTTCCTCTGTAACTTCACCTGAGACACAAAATAATTATTATGTGTGGCAGAAGACAAAATATTGCTACTACAGAAGCAGCATTTCAGTCTGTGAGTATGTTGTAACAACTTACTGATTACAACAGAGGCACCACACTTGCATTATGTTAGTAATACAGCAATCATGACACAAAGATTTCAGCACTATTTATGAATGAGATTAGCATAATTATCCTTATTCTACAAATTGGGGAATGGGGATACAAGGAAATAAAGTGATTTGTCTGTAGCTTTTCAGGAAACCAGAAGCAGAACCAAAAAAAGAACCCATGTGTCCTGAGTCCCATTACAACTCAAGGAATGGGCCACATGGTTTAGTTTCATAGATCTTATTCTAGCTTTGTGGGACTGAAATTCTCCCTATTATTCAGAGCATGACTAGGCAAAGATTTCTTCATTCTGATACAAGATGATGTTGTTCCACGTCTCAACACTTCAAGAATATTCATTTAAATATAGTTACACATATGCCCACTGTATCAGCTAGATGAAAATAATTTTAGTGACAGTGTGTTATTAATTATAAATGCATCTCAATACATCAAGAAAAATATTTGCTGTTTTAATGCTCTTAGTAAATTCAGGCAAAAAGAACTGTAGAGTGTTTTCTAGTGTAGGATAACATAAGTAAAAAACTAAATATAAAATACAAGCAAAATCAAAAGGCTCTAGTAACAGATTAACAAATGCTTTTACAACATAGCTGGATTGCTCCAAAGTTCAAGGGACTAAAAGGAAATGCTTTCATTTATGTAGGCTTTGAAACTTTGAACTACTGTGCAAATGACAAAAATAAAAGCAGAAAAAATGGTGAATTCACTTAAAATAAGTAGAATTTCTGTGTTTGTCAAAATAAGAACTGCTCCTAATTTGTTTCATGGGAAAGAAAATACTCCATCCTGAGTATTATAGTTTTAGGCATATGCAATTAAAGCAAATTGCTGCATTCATAATATTCCTGAGGATGTGGCATCTTGTATCTAACTGTTCAATGACTGGCACATTGATTTGGACTATAGCAATGTGGGATTCTGCCTGAAGGAACCAGAACTTCCAGAATCCTATGAGAATGTCCAAACTGACAAGGCAAAGGCAATTTTGGGAGTACACCCTTAATCCTTCATCAATGGACCAGTTCCATTTTGAATAAAATGTTGAAATATTGAGTCATGGGAGAAAATATTCTTTAACCTAACCATTAGATCTTCACACAGAAAATTAAACACTGGAGTTCCAAGCCTTGCTCTAATCAACACAGTCGGAACACTATCTGTAAAAGAGACCGAGTCCGCCACTCTATGGAGCCTGACAGCCCATGGGATTTCCTGGAAAGAAGGAGACATTAGCTTAAATTCCTCAGGAAAAGAAGAGCCTAGATTTCCTGCTTCCCAAGCACTCTGCTAATCCCCTGCAAGTTTAATTGACCTTTCCTTCAATTTCTTTTTCAGCCAAAGCTATCTGGCAAATTCATGAACAGTGCTGGTATAACAACAGTGATGTTTTCTTGCAAATGTCCTATTTGCTAAATTGTTGACAACATGTGTAACTTACTGTGCTTCGGAAACAGTAAACTGTACATGATAGAGAATGGAGAAGAAGAGTAAGTTTAGTGTTAAACAAATTCTAACAGGAGAAAGGGTTATACTTTGGTCTCACTGTTAATAAATGCACTTTAGTCTGATTAAAATGGAAGTAGCACTACTGAACAGAATAATGCCAGTGTTATGAGAGTAATTTATAAGTCAACATTGAATGTTCTACTCCTTACTACGTAGCTGAATATCACCGGCCAGATATGGTCCTCCAAAGACAAAGCCAACTTCATCTCCATGATCAGCTTTCACATACTCTGGTTTATTATCCCAGTATGAAGTGGGCCGATGCTGATATTCAAAGAAGTAGACAGGAGCTCCAGACTCTAGCAGGCGTAACATTTAGAGAGTTAAAGAAGAGATGCATAAGTTACAGATGACATCAGCTGTTTAAAATATTACTTTAAATATACCCAAAGCGTTACACTGGGCACATTTTTAATGTAATGTTACATTCCAAGATGTATTTTTATTTTTAATTCAGAACTAAGAACTCTCAGCACTTACACAAAAAATTGAAAAATTCACCCCAGGAAAACTTACAGAAAACATGATAACATCAAATTATTTTCCAGTTCTGGGTATTTTGGCATGGCTTGTCTACACTTAAATACCAGAAAATCTCCAGGCTACAGAGCTGCTGACTTTCCAAGTAGCAGTGGGCCAAAGGACAAATTCCAGGTTGCTTTAATATGTTTTAATTTTTAAGCCTGCATACTTCAGTTAGCAAACATTTACCTGTGTTATTGTGCTCTGCTCTCAATATATTGTGACTATGAGCGCAAGTGCAAGACACTAGTACAAAGATAAAGGAGTACATACACTTGCTTCACACAATCCTGCAGACCTATATCACTTTTCACCCTCAAGTTCTCAGTAGGAATCTCAAGAAGGGCTACCTACACATGACAGGATTTGTGTCTACATCATTTGATCCAGCATGTTGTAAGAGGTTTGAACACCTACTGGTGTTCATTAGCTCACCCCTGTGATAATTCAATGCTTTAATGGATGGCATAACAATTCCTACATCCCCTAGGAAATCCAAAAATCGGTCCCGTAGCTCAGCAGGATCATCTGTGTTTCCTAGATACTCATCCACTATTGCAGGCAGAAACTCTGATGGTACATACTAAGAGAAAAAGGGGAAACAAGAAACAAACAGAAAAAATAATACTCTCTGAATTAGCAACTAAAAATGTCATCTTTTAAACTTCAAAGTTTCCACAAAGTCACAAAGGTCCAGGGTAGCACCCATGTTGATGGGAAATCACGATGACAAATAAAACTGTCCTGGTTTCAGCTGGGATGTAGTTAACTGTCTTCCTAGTAGCTGGTACAGTGCTATGTTTTGAGTTCAGTATGTGAAGAATGTTGATAACACTGATGTTTTCAGTTGTTGCTCAGTAGTGTTTAGACTATAGTCAAGGATTTTTCAGCTTCTCATGCCCAGCCAGGGCACCTGACCCAAACTGGCCAACAGTGTACTCCATACCATGGGACGTCCCATCTAGTTTAGGAACTGGGAAGGGCGGGTGGGGAATCGCCGCTTGGGGACTGGCTGGGTGTCAGTCGGCGGGTGGTGAGCAATTGCCCTGTGCATCATTTGTACATTCCAATCCTTTTATTACTACTGTTGTCATTTTATTAGTGTTATCATTGTCATTATTAGTTTCTTCTTTTCTGTTCTATTAAACTGTTCTTATCTCAACCCAGGAGTTTTACTTCTTTTTCCTGATTTACTCCCCCATCCCACGGGATGGGGGGGAGTGAGTGAGCGGCTGCGTGGTGCTTAGTTGCTGGCTGGGGTTAAACCATGACAAAAACCTATTCAGACTTTTTGGGGGGAATGCTCCCCCCCAAAAAAACCAAAACCAAAACACCAACCCAAAGAAACCACCTCAGGTCAAATTTGCAACAGATTTATATAGGTTAAAACTCTACAGGAATCAACAAGGATCCAGCAACTTCTCCGGATAATACCTTTGGCTTCTCTTTTCTTCGGGAGAAAAGAGATGGGAATAACAAAAGTAAATTCTGTGAGTCCTTAAAGATTTAAGGACTATTAGACTACAGGGCAAGACCAATGGGATCTCTAAACACAGCTTATGTTTTTTAGCATTAGAATTTGCTGCTTGAAAGATACATTTCAAAACTCTGAGTGCAAAGTAACTACTTTAAAAGTTACATTTAACATAAACATATTGAAAAATCCTGCCTTGAAACCCATCAACCAGGAGATTAGCCATCAGATACCATAAGACTAGGGACACTATTACAGTAATCCTACATACAAATATGTAAGACAAAAATGTTGGTTCAGACGTCTAGAAGGAAAAAGGTATTTCCCCAAATCCCCAGTCTGACTCAATCCTATTTCTGTGTAACTCCATACACCGTAGTTCTGTCAACTTTGCTGGGACTCTCCCCAAAGCATAACATAACCTCAAGTCTTAGTAAGACTATGACTCAAGCAGGAAATTAGAGAACACCAAACTTCACAAATCTGTTACGTGCATTAAAAACAAATTTCACTTACCATCATTGGTAGTAAAAACTCTAAAGTTGAAGTAATTGATTTTTTATCTCCTATTTCCTTCAAACCTGGTATTTTTGATGTCTGCACAGAAAAAAAAAAAAGAGTATTAGCACCATTCAACTTCTCCAATATTTTTAACATTAGAACTACATTATTCCACTTTATTCTTACTACTGGTGTTTATTTTTGAAGCATTGTATAATATGCAAAAATGCAGTACGATGCCGCAGCTGTCTTGAAAAGCTTGTATTTACTGCAGTAAATGTTTCCTTGGTGCAGGTTTCTACATAAACCACTCATACTAAGTAGTTTATCCTTAAATCAACACACATTGTTAAGAAACTTGTAAGACTAGAAAGCATTAGGGCAGAACTGAAGCAAAATGCTTATTCTGTTGCAAAGGCTTATTTTCCCTCTGGTAGGGGAGAACTTAAAAGTCACTGGCAGCCTCTCTGTCTCTAGTCCAATTGTTTGAACCCTCTGAAGTAAAGATAAGGCAATGCTCCTCTTCTACAGCATTACATAAAATGACTCTTCTGTCTGCAAAATTAATTAGAACAGATTTCACTATACATTTTTCTTCTTGGACTCAGTACCAGCACACTCCCAGAGACACACAGTTACTACTTAGATTCAGAACAAATGCTTTGTACTACATAGATAAACATCAATACTTAGTAAACGAAGAAAAGAGGACAAGGAAGAGAGAGGACAAAAATCCACCTCCTGCAGTTTTGTGCACTGTATAGCAATTGCTTATTTTTTGGAGTTACCCATGGAATCCATATGAGAAAGGATTTATGCACTGAGAATGGATTGGACACCTGCATTATCTCCATACTCTGTCCCCAGATGAGATTTTCAAATGGTAGATCTTTCTACATGGTAACAAGGAACACAGGGGCAATGATATAACCAGCAGTCAGAGTTCATATTGACATACAGGGTAAGCTGTTTAAGGTGATCAATGTCACATTTTTAAACAGGCTATGTACCAATCCTGAATACTGCATGTTGTGGGGGAAAGGATTGGTTTCATTCTTCTTTCAGTAACAAGCCCTTGACTGTTGCATTCTTTTTCCTCTCTCTGCCTGGATGAGGGATTAAAATTTTAGGATAAGCAAATACTGTATAAAATTGATATTCCAAAGATAACCATGTATTTTAACTTGCAGGATGAAGCTTGTCTCAGTGTTTTGTGACCAACTGGTTCTGGGTCGCTACAGAATCATAACGCAAGCAAAGTTTACCTTGTATATATTTCCAACAATGCAAAGCCTTTTGGCGATACTTAAAAGGTGTCCTACCAGCAAATACTGTCTCAGAGTTGCCTGCATCAGTTAACACAAACATTCAAAAAAATGAAGGATAGCCATTAAATTACAGATCTAATATTCCAGCCAAATTCATTGTTGGTGACTCCTATCATAAACGGGACTGCATTAAACTCTTTTCCAACCAATATCTCTTCAGGTGACTTATGAAGAAATACTCCATCCAAAACTAAGGGTAGAAATGGGATTTCCTGAAGGAGGAGAAAAAAAAGATCAAATTACTTGTTAATAGTATTTTCCATTTTTCCTTCAATTCATATAATAAAATGTCCGCATTTAATGTTCCAAGGGCAAAAAAGGGCTTTAAGAAATCTGAGTATCGACAGCCACTGTAACATAAAATTACAGTTTGGCACAAGACTATAAAATGCAAGCCTGATTGGATCATGGTATGCAGTAATGTAATGGTTTCCTGATCCTGGACTGCTTCTAACTGACATTAAAACATATGTATGCTTGAGTCTTGCTCACAACTTTACAGGTGCTGTGACACTTCACTGAAAATTCTGATGAGAAATTATTTCAATATTTAGGGGGTATTTTGACAAAAGTTAAGAAAAATCAGCTTTGGAACAGGCCAACAATGAACTCTGGTCAGAGGCTGAGCTAACGTTTTATAAGAGTGCTGTTAAAAAATCTGTTACTAAGTAAAGTTTTACCTACCGTACTGTTAAAGACTATATCATTTGCTTCCTGGTTCCTTAAGCAGTTTATCAGTGAGAGTGAACTGCTCGTCTCACACTTAAATATACTTGCAATTTTCTGAAAATTATTAACAAAGATAAAAACTCTTAGCTACAAGGTGGTCTTTAAGGAATTTATAAACAGAAAATTATTATACACAGTACTGTTAATAATTTTACTTAAGGGCAGATTTAGGTGAGCTTGATAGGACTTCAAGTATTTTATTTTACTAGATATACTACAGTTTGATCATAAAGTGAAATCATTCTGGTATACTTCTCTTTCTTCCTATATTTCCATTCACTGTTCTACAACAAATCGTGCTGTAGAGGTAATACGAGGTTGTTAACATAGATCAAATAAGGAAAGAAAATTCAGAAAATCAACTTATGAGATCTACATTATTACTATGTGCTGTTTCAGGAGGAGAAATGACAAGGTACTTATACAGAGGAATTTAATTTTAAAGTTTGGGTTTTTTTATTTATTATTAATTTACTTCAAATAAAGGTCCTCCATAAAAGACCACAGCTGAATAAAAACTGAATGCCTCTTCTGGATTCTAGTTAAACTTTCTGTAATAAATTTCATAGTTACTATATAAGTTACAGTGTGCACGAAAATGGACATATGCCAAGGTTGGCATGTGTATAACTGAAAATACCTAAGTCAACGCACAGATATTATAATCACATAACTGTACAATCTATTTCCAACACTAAATGAGATTGAAAATAAACAGACGATTTGAATGAGAATTTACTTAGTGTTATTCTATACTTTTATAGGTATGCCATGGGAGTAAATTTGATCAACTTTGTTGCATAATATGCAATCGGATTTCCCCTTTTCTCTTTTAACCAAATTATCAGATATAAGAAATGTCCTATTTTAGATTATAAAGGCTTTAAAATGCAAAAAAAATGAGCCTACCTTAAGATCTGTTGAACGAAGTAAATCTTTATCAGGGGGGATTAGAATTCCACTCTCTGATATTGCTTTATGAAAGAGACCCTTCGACAAAGGAGATAAAACCTGCCAAGAAGGGAAGAACCGGAAGTATTTATTCTACATTAAGGTCCTTATCCCATAACTTTATGCTTGACTAGACTGCTGGATTCAGAAGGGAATTACACATTTTGATGTGCTTACAGGGGAAGTGTCCAGACTTAGCACAACATGCCATTAATCTTACTTTCAAAAATCAGATTAAGCATGAAATGTTACACTAATTGAGTTTTTGAAGATTTTTTTTTAAGACTTTCCTTCCTAGTGTATATACTGCATGCCTACATGTGCAAAAACAGAGCAAGATCCTGCAGATACACCAAAGAGTGTGACAGATCCTGGATCTCCACCAAAGTGTTCAATATTTTCTTGGATCCATCGAAGAGCTGCTACTTGATCCAAAAATGCCCAGTTCCCACGTGCGTGTTCATCACCAGTACTGAAAGAAAAGCATTATAAGCCAACTTCTCAGGAAGAGTAATAGCTCTTCTAATACCAGAATAAAATAAATCTCACCAATTTACATTTTGTGCAAAGTGTCATATTTGGCCAAGGAAAGATCCGTGTAGCCTACTGACCTAAAGCCCCACTGACTTACTTGCCTGTACTGTTTGTTCACCCATACACAGATGGATTCCTGGCCTTTACACTATATGATTTTTTGCTTTACACACCAATGGATGGAAGTAAAGGCAAGAACAAACATCCTGTCCAGAACCAAATAAGCCCAGCTATGACGTGATAGCAGGCTACAATCAAATGACAATGCAAATGGAATTTACAGACATTTCTTAATGTTCTTACATCCTGATGTCAGCGAACTATGTACATTTAAACCACTGTAACAGTGGGGAAGCTGGTATAGAAGTTCAGCTGATTTAGAAAACAAAACTACCCATGCTTTAAACATAATAGGAAGTATTTTGTAAAAAGTGAAATAGGTCATCTTACTTGAAGAATCCAAGGAGTCCAAGTCTGTACTGAATTATTACTACCACAACGTTCTCATAGGCTGATAGTGCAGAACCATCGTACCTAGAAGCACCACCAAATATAAAATTGCCTCCATGGATCCACACCATTACCTTAGAGAAAAAAGGGCGAGACACACTTTTATACATTGCTTGGTAGACTTCATTTGAAAAAGGAAGACAACATCAGAGAATTAAGAACTCCAAATCACCAAAGCTCAAGGGGAGCTGAATTTTAGGTTAGTGGACTTTGAATTTTACATAATATTATTATTTTTGCTAATGCAGCATCACATTTTCAAGAGCAATTAAGTGACTTAGGAGCCATTATTCGGTGCAAACTATGTACAACACAAGTTTGTACAAAGGGTTTACGTACAGGTAACTTGTCCTTGTTTGAACCATCAGGGCTGTAAACATTTAGATACAAGCAGTCCTCAGAAGTTCGGAATGAGAGGTGTTTTTCTTTAAAGTTTTTTTCAGCTATTTTCAACATGGACAGATCTTGAGGACATCTTCACAAAAGAAGGGAAGCATGACTATTAGTAATAAAACTGAAATAGCAACGATGTAGCAACAATAGAGAAAACAGGCTTTATTTTGCCCCACAGACTGAATTCCCACATGGTGCTCAAACTTTGTGTTACTTAAATACAGTTAGAGGTGCAACCTGTAAAAGCACAGCTCTATACTTGTACTTAAAAAGCTGAATTATTTCAGCACAGTATAACGAGAAAATGTAATTTCCAAAGACAGCAATTTCCCAGGAATTCTCTGTGGTTCCTAGTCCCACAGTTCTTATGACATATTTCAGTACTGGCAGCGTATTCACTACCAGTCAATACAAGCTCCTTACCAAAAATCAGACTTCTGTACCCTAAAAACATGACAACACTGACACATGTGAGCAGGTCCTATATACAAATGAACTGAACAGCTCTCACAGTGGTGGGTAAGAAGTTGCATCTCTCACATCATTCCAGGGTTCGGGTGGTTCAGGTGGGGAAAACCTCAGGGATCCAATAGGGGCTTTTGCAAAAGGAATCCCAAGGAAAACATTTACAAGTCTGTCTGTCCCCTTCACATTTGTTTGTCTCCCTTTGAGCCGTCCAAGCGCAATAGTCACTTCTGGCTCAGCACCATTCCGTCCTAAGTAACACATAAGATAAAAAAAAATAATTTAAATCGCATCTTCACAATTATCAGACAGACTTTTTAATGAAGCATTTTTTACTGACTTTAATTTAGAAGATTATAGCTTATTCCTTTCAATTTTGTTCAGTTTTCATTTTGCTTTTGTGCAACGACAGACACCCCCTGCCAAACGCTCCTATAGCTGGCTCTGCCAATGACAGCTGGAGCTAGGTAAGACATAGTTTAGTCACTGTGCAAGAGCATAAAGCTTAAAAACAAATTTCAGAGAAAACAGCAACTGTCAAAATCATTAACATTTTCTAAACTTATCATCCAAAAAGATCTTTAAAATATATTGTTTAGATAATTCAAAAATGATTTTGCTTTCTACCTTTTAAGAAAGAAAGTTTTATTTTCATAAAATCATCTCAGAAATGGTTTCATCTCACAAAACCGCTAATTTTTACATCAAGCTTATTAGGATACTTTTGCAGTTTGCTAACAGAAGTAGAAGAGACGTACACCCTTTGAAAGTCACTGCACTGCAACTTGTTAGCACAGTTGCTTCTGCAACAGCAGTAACAACAGGTTTTGCATCTCACCTTCTGCTCCACGAGTGATGAATGCAATACTACAAGACAACGTACAAAGCAAAGCAATCTGCCTCTTAGAAGCCATTTTTCACCCCCGTTTGGACTCTAGATTATTTTCTGGTTCTACGCGGAAGAGAATGGTACAAAGGTCCTTGCTGAGGGCATTCTGAGTAGGGAGTGCGGCTAAATTCCCTTTTGAACATGCACTGCATTAAGTACTTTCAGAGTACTTGATACAGAGTGTAAATACAATCCCTTAGTGTAATGCACCTAATCATTACCTGATCCTGAGAATGGATGATCTGAAAATGACCCAACACCATCTGTGAACAACAATAAAAGGTCTAATCATAGTTAATCTGAGTTAATCTTACAAGCAGAGAAAACAGTGAAGCTCTGAAGAGGTTCCAGAGCTGTTGACACTTAAATTCTTGTAAAAAAACCCCAAAACAACAAAAAAACTCGCCAAAAAAAAGGATTACATATAACTAGAAATAACAATTTTTAAAAAATCAATATAGTTAAATCTTGCAGAAGTTTTAATGAGGGTTAGCACATCTGTACCATAACTGACACCATATGTGCTTTCCAGCAGGGACTGGCCTCCAGCCTCCAAAATAGTTCTTCATCTCTTGAATAAAAATATCTCTCCTGCATTTTTCAAAATTAAAGGTGAGATTGAAGTTGAGGGTCAGATTATATCTTCTTCTATATGAGTAGCTTCAGTGGAGGTCAGAAAGCAAGGTCTACTTACAACATTTTATGGGGTATGTACTTCCCTCAAAAAAGTGGGAAAGGGCCATGACCTCACCTTCTCTATAGCTTCCTACAATGGAAATAGGCTGGCAATCCAACAGACAGCTTTTGCCTGCTGGCTGAAAAAGTCCTAAAAAAATTTGTAGTTTGTAGAAGCATGACCACAGTGTGGATGACTGGCCCCAAACAGATTAGTCTCAAGGCTGCCTTCATAGTTGGGCCTACAAGCCCAGCTTGCTCCACCAACTCCCAATCTATCTTCAACTGGCAAAACACCCTCTATAAAATGGGTCTTTTCCTTCCCACCTTTGATTCATTTCACATCTCCTGGATGAATGGTGTCACCAGCATTCAGCTGGCAAAGCATACCGCTTCAGGCTCCTCTGCACTGCTTTCGCTTAATTCACCTCCAGCGGGGATGCTCATAAAGCCTGTGAAGACAACTTCTCCACCACAGATCATACACGATGTAAGCTCATCCTGCTTGGGAAACAGGTTTGTCAGAGTAAGTCAGTTCTTTTTTTAACGAAAAGGGTCACGAATGAGATAGGTAAAACAAGATTTCCAGTGCAAGATAATTCAGAGCTACTTGCTATTTCTTATATAGTTCCTGAGTCTCTAGGTTGTGATAGCTTTGGAAAGTATGCCAATTTCTCATGAATTTCACCTGGAACTGTGCAAATATGCATTGTGAAACATATCTTGCCTTTTATTTTTTATACTCCCCTCAAATCTTTCTGGAAAATCCTTTCTGTTGCAGTTATTTTTGTTCTAGTCCGATGCGAATAGCCCTGGGATTTTTGTAGATTCTTCTGGTGGCCTAGAAAGACAGACCAAAACCAGAAGACAGACTTCAACATACGGGAATAGGTGTGTGCACCTGTTTGTGTGTGTAAGGATTGGGGGAAAGCAGGATTCCATGAGGCTACTTAAGTTGAACGCGTTCCACCAGTGAAATCCAATGAATATGGACTTCTTGTGCTGCCAGACTGAACTGTCTTTATCCAATTAAAAAACAAAACAAAAGAAAGCAACCAAAACCCACTTTCAACATCAGCCAACATCTTCACCACTAAGGGTAAGTCAGCTCAGTCAGCTTTGTACTTCCTAAACAGCCAGAAAAATGATGCTTACCAACAAAATGTATTATCCAAAACAACATACACTAATTGAAAGACCAACTTAAGATAACAAAGGATGATATTAAGAAGTGAACTTTAATGCCAATATATTCAGTTAATACATCGATTACAACACAAAGCAAAGATGAAAGCAGAGATAAATGGAAACTTTGCTCACAGGTAGTTTGCTTGTCTTATTTAGAATATCAGCAGATGCGTGAACATATCAGTAACCTTCAGAACAAGTCCCACTGGGGGCAAACCAATCCAGCCCAACTCCCTGCAGTCAAAAGCACACCTGAGGTAACCGTCATTTCTGTAAGGCAGTGCCGAGCAACAGAACCACAATATACTAGTATTTTCTTCCAGTTGCAACATCTTTTGAAGCAGCAAGTCTCAGGTACTTTCAAATCCTCTTTTCTGTCTGTGTGCCGCGCTCCGCCTGGGGAGCACGTTCGCATCTTCTTACCCGTGACCGGACCCTGACGTGGCAGGCATGGAAAAACCCCCAAATCATGTTTTGCAGAGAGAAATCAAACATATGTCGAGGAGGCTAAACCAGCTGATATACAGTATGTCCACACAGGAGTACGTGCTTTAACCCCACCGTAAAGGGGTGCATGAAGCCAAAATACGTCATCATTACACTCTCTCGCTCCGGCTTCTTTAAGTTTGCGGGTTTTTAGATACAGTTTGCCTTTTCAAATTACCTCGAAGACGAAAGAAACCGTTTTAATCA
>NW_010972528.1:13038113-13056586 GCF_000737465.1 Haliaeetus leucocephalus
CCCCGCCCCTTTCCTGGCCCTGCCCGCACCCTGCAGCAAGCAGCAATGCGGGAGGGGGAACACGGCTCCCGGAGCCATCCCAGCCAGCACCGCTAATCCGGCCTCTCCCTAGCAGATTATTTTTAATCCTCTCTGCAGTCCAGTCCAAACCTCGCTCAGCTCTTGGGGGAGGGAAGAGGAAGCCAGTAGCAGCTCTTGTTTTGATCTCGCTTGGCTTTGCCTTTTCAAAAACATTTGCACATGAAAATAAAGCCGACAACAATAATCCCAGGTAGCTCTGGCTGCAAAACGGCAGTAAGCAGGCAGAGCCGCCGGGCTTGCCCAGAGTCGGGGGCGGGGGGGGGGGGGGGGCCACCGGGACACGCCCTGGCCAGGGGAAAGCAAAAAAAGCACCCCAAAAAGGCTGCTCCACTGGGTCTCCCTGTACGGACTTAACCGACCCCTCCGTACGCGATGACAACTCCCCCCGGGAGCGAGAGCGGGCGCCGGTCTCCGCTCGCCGGCAGACCCGCAGGGGCCGGTGCCGCTGGGGCGGCGGCGGCGCTGCGCTGCGCTTTCCTTGACCCGGCACATCTCATTCGCTCCATTAACGACCCCGAGCACCCCCTCACCCTGGAGGAGCTGAATGTCGTCGAGCAAGTGCGAGTGAAAGTGAGGCCCCCGCTAAGACGGGCCTGTCGCCCGGGGCTGCCGCGGCCGCCGTCGGGGCGGCCGCTCGGTAACCGCGTGCTGTGCTGCAGGGCAGGGCTGCCGCTGCCCTCCGACTGACGTTAAAAGAGGCTTATTACAGCGGTCTGCTGCAGCTAAACGTAGTGTTTTAAAATGTCAGCGAAAAAAAACCGTAAGCGGCCAAGTGCAGCTTCAGGCTGCATTTCACAAAAAACGCCGCCAGCTAGCGCGGGGTAGAGCCGGTGAGTTTTGTACATGCAGAGTGTTTGGTTTTCAACAGGTGAATGACGCGGAAAGCACGGTGGCAGTGGAGTTCACTCCCACCATTCCTCACTGCAGCATGGCGACATTGATCGGCCTCTCCATAAAAGTAAAATTGATCCGATCTCTGCCCGAGAGATTTAAGGTGAGTAATCAGATCGCTCCGGAAAGCAAAAGAGGGGGATTGGGTTTGAAAAGGGACACACACACCAAAAAAAGGCAAGAAAATAAGCTAACCAACTTACAGTGAAAAAAACCTAGAGCTTTTTTCATGTCATGGGTGGTGTAAACACTCAGGGAACCAGAGAGGGCAGTGGACTAAAATACGGATGCAGAATTACGGTTCTGTGACAGTCATGTCAGGCACAAGCGGGGCTGTGGAGCGAAGTTACCCGCAGTGCTCTGCGGCATGGGAGGAAGAGAGGTTGGTGCCTCAACCTCTCTCTGAAGGAGGCTTAAGCAGATGGGAATGCAGAATATTTTGTGATTTTAGACTTATTTTATTCTGCTCTATACAGTAACTGGTATTGGCAAGAATGTTTTCTTCCCTCTTATTGTCTTATTTTCATTATGAAAGAATTTGAACTTTAGCTTCCAATGTTTTGCTGACTTGTCGCCTTTTTCTTTTGTGATGCTTTTTAAGCTGGATGTTCATATAACACCAGGAACACATGCTTCTGAGCATGCAGGTAAGGTTTCTAGTGCTCTGATGTGTGGTGGTTATTATTTTTTTTAATCTTGAAAATTAAGAGAGGAGAGAGATTCCCACACCTGCAGAACATCTGTTTAGTATCTGGGACTTTATGGGCGTCAGCTTCTGGGGGGTGTTACAGAACAGGAATGTGTAATAATGACATTTAGATATGTTCTGTGCTGTAGTTTAAACATCTCCTCGGGCAACCTGTGCTCTCAACTAGTCATTGATTTGCCTGGGTTATGAGGACTCAGAAAATGGGGAGAGGCTGGGGGGAAATTTCTTCTTCTGCTACACCTACACACACGTAGTTCCCTGCTGCTGAATCATAAACAGCTTGCTGGTTTAACTTGTGATCACATGCTAGCTTTGACTTTAGACTGCAACTCTGGAGTGTACGTAGCATCTGCAGAATTACTAGTCTACCTGAGTACCATAGCAACAGTCTGATTGTGTGTCTCAACCTAAAATGCTTTAAAAAAGACATTGTATACGATTGTTTTGACCGGTTTCTTGTGGTGTTTTTTTTCTGCACAGTTAATAAACAGCTTGCTGATAAAGAACGTGTAGCAGCTGCTTTGGAAAACTCTCACTTACTGGAAGTGGTGAATCAGTGTTTGTCCGCTCGATCATAATTGCCTGATGAGGAAATTGTTGGTATTCTGCTGTGTAAACTAATTTTGTATATAAGTGGTGATGCTAGTGTTACACTATACATATATCTATGAGCAAAATAAAATTACTTGGATTTTCTTAAAGAAATGTTTCATTACTCCTACAAAAACTAGTATGTGGGAAATTAGCTTACAGGCAGCTACAAAAATATTATGAAAATTGACTTTTAAATGTTATTAGTCATCGCATAGGTAGGATTTTTCTTTACAAAGATGTGTTTCAAGCTGGTTTTAACTGGTTTCTCACTATCCAAAATTAGTTATAAACTGCATTTTAGAAGTGGATTTTGCACACTGGACTTCACAAGTACACCAAGCTAATTGGCAGTTAAAATCTTTACATTCGTATGACTTTTTTGGGCTGCTAATATAATTTTAGCTTCAGACATCAAAAACTGTGTAAGTTTATGTGTGCAAAGTTGTAACACATTTTAGCAGTAAGTGTAAACACTTCTAAAGCATCTGCCTGGTTTTTATTATATTAACTTGGATTAGCCAAATATGGAGGGCTCTTTAGACCTGTATAAAACATGATTTATTTTTAACTACTCATTACTTGTGGTAGGAAATACAGTATCTTTGAGGTAGGGTTTTTTTTCCATGCACCTGCTGCAATACAGGAGAGAGTTGTTCATAGTTTTCAGTACGAACAGTCCAGCTACCCTCTGCTGAAAGACTCTCCTGGCAAAGTTTGACAGCTAAATGACAAGTTTTGCTTTAAACGTATTGAGATTTAATAATGATACCTAGCCTATGCTTCTGATCCGGGAAATGTGGCATTTACTAAACTATTGTGTTTGGCAGAAATTGACAAGAGAAAAATTCATTAAGATAGAATTCCAGAATTAATTTGAACTTTTGTAAAAGATGTTTCTAATCGTGGACCACATGGGAAAAAAACAACCTGCCAAAGAAATCCTATCAGGTATTTTGGTGCTTGCACACATGTGACATTACCTTCATTGTCATCAGTTATCTAGAGAGTAACTAATACACTTTTTTAAAAGTAGATTGTGCTCACCTGTTTGATGGTAATGGTTTATATTTCAGTAGTATTTACTCTTGGAGTAGTCCAGTCTAGTCTGTGTTGAGCAGCTGAGGAAACTGAGGCAGTGGTGATCCATGTGTGACATCTAAAGTCACATAGCAAAATAGGACAGAAACAAATCCATATCTTCCCATTTCAGAAATGAGGCACCCAGTTTGGACAGGGCTTCTACAGAAAGCCAACACTACAGCAGCCTTAATCTGCTTATTTGGCTTAGCATCCTTTGAATGATCAACGCTTGCTTGGATGTATGAATGAAACTGTAAATAAACACAATATTTATGTAGTATTAATATTGGGAAAGGAGCAGAATGACCCAGTTGTTAATACTATCTTTCCTCTCTGCCTCTCTTGCTGAATCACTGAACTGATTAGTTCTGACATTGCCAACGTTTGCACCACAAATGAAACTTCAACCATGGCAACGCATACAGGCAGCTCACAGGCAACACGCTTGGCTGGTTTGATTTTGTTTTCTGGTTGGTTTTTTTTTATAGAAAATGAATTTTGCCCTCACAGATTTTGGGGAAGAAAGGAATGCGAATATGTGCCGGGGGAAAACAGAAGGATGACTAAGCTGCCAACAGATTGCTTCAACCTGCACTCCAAATAGAGGAGGAATCAGTAAATTATGCATTGTTGAATCTCTTTGCTTGGCTTTCACTGCTACATAATAATTGTGTTAAATAATTTATTGGGATGTTGGCACTTGCCTCATGAAGCACATTGTACACAGTAACCCTGGGGGTGCGCTTTGCACCATTCACCTTTTCAGAGAAGCAACAGTATGGGGTTAGATTGTTTAAATTTATAGTATATAGTTGGGGGATGACTTTTCAGTAAAGGGACTCCGTTGTGGGATATCAAAGGAAAGGTCTGACTTCTGCTGCTTAGGGATGGAGAATTCTATTACTTTAGATCTGGTGTGTTTCTTTAAGTGATATGGATATTGTATTAATGAGATGATAGAAACAACAGTAAGGACAAACCACAGTTACTTTGCTGAAGATGACAGGTCCTCCTGTACAGGCTCCCTCAGCTTGGATACTTGCTGAATGATAACATACCGGCAGTTCTAGCAAAAATCTTCCGTTCCCTGGTTTTAATGATTGTTAGCTGGCTCCTGCTGTATGGAGATAAAGTGGGAGAACACCACCTTGATTTGTTACAAATATTTCTTTTCAGACTTCTATTTTTCCAAAGCGCTACCCCTAAATTTAGCCTCTGGAATGCTTTGTATTAGGACGCATTCCATCAGAAACTATGACCCTTGAGAGCAGCTGTGTTGAATACAAACAGCCTCATTCAATTCCAGGAGAAATGCCAGAAGCAGACATCTGTTTTGCATTCCTAGGCTCTGGGCAGAGCCTTCCAGGGGTGGCTGAATGGCATTCACTACTCTCAATCTGCAAACACTGCAACAGGAGCTCCCTAGGGCAACTGGCTGTGTTGTGCACTAGAGTAACCTGCCATGTGTTTGAGCCCACAGACCAACAGAGTTTGTGCATCTCGGGTTCCACCACACTGCACATACTTGGGCCTGCCCGTGCAGTCCTGCTCCCTGGGAGGAAGCAGACTTCTTCCCAGCTGCTCCCGTACTGTCATTGCTGCCTAGTACCAGCAATCTGAAACTTTTGAAGACTGTTCATCCCCCACTTTCGTGAGTGGGAGGAAAGCAGCTCAGCAGCTTTGTATCCCAAAGATGCAACTGAACTGTCCATGAAATAACTAACTTCACAATTCATGGCAATATTTCTTGTGCTTCTTGGGTGGAGCAATGTGTACCACACACTGGGAACTGTTAGTGAAAAAAAGTTCTTTCAGTCTTCTGGCCATGCTTAAGATTGATGTGTTTACGTCAATAAAGTGCTTTGATAAAGATCTCCCTCTGTGGCTTTGATTTATAAACTACATGTTTTACAATGTTGGTTTTTTTATAGCTGTTAAAAACATTTCCCTTTAGCCTGTCAAGCAGACAACTATACCACTTTCACTTCCTTTACAAAATGCACTGTTTGGCATAAATACAGACTGAAAAAGTGGCAGAGTCAACTTTTTTCTCTAAACAAAAGAAAAGTTTATAGCAAAATCTTTCAAATGTTACTATGGAAAGGTAAGTATCAGCAAAGAGAATAAATCCAGGGGAAGTTGAGGCTATTACCTGTGTGTTTAAGTCTGCTGGTACATCTCGCAACCATTCGCCAGCAACATTTAATAGAAAGCCCATAAAACTTCATTCATTCCACAAAACGCTAAAAATACACAACGTTTTTACAAAACGTACAAATAGCAGAGAGCCTTTATTTTGTTCAACACACTTCAGTAGTTGCAGAAAACACACTATCACATTCTGTAACCTTCTTACGTATTTCTTATTATCAATTGATGCATTTCTTCTTTCACGTCCTACCTGTAAAGAGCTTTTGCGTCCTGTGGTAGGTTATCTCCATTCTTTTGTGGATCAGCCCTGTCTGCAGTGATAAAAACATCCTGGTTGGTTGGTTGGATGGTTGGAAACGCTGCTCTCCCAGCTTCATTCCACACACTCATCAATGTCGCTGAGCAACTTGCCAGTTGTCTTATCAGTTTTGTTGCTTTTCAGCATCTTGTTGCGGCACATGCAAGTTTCAGATGCCAAGGCTGTCCTCTTTAGTACAGGAGTTAAAACAGGCTCTGGTTCCTGCCATTAGCTCAGCTCCCAGCACTGGACTGGAAGGAGAGAACAGGGCAGAAGTTAATTTCCAGCAAGTCTGTGGAACAAATATAACATGGGGAATGGGGAGCAGCTGCTGCCTGGGAGTTTTGGAAAGGCACAGGAGGAGAAAGAGAAGGAAATGGCAAGGGTGTACAACACCTCGCTGTGCTGCTGCTAGCCTCGGTCTGTGGCAGCATGGAGAAAAGGGAGCTTCTACAGCGCTGGAAGCCTTGTCCTCCAAACTGCAGGGGAAATAAATGAGCTCCCATTACCTTATGCTGGACATCTCCCACCCCTCTGGTTTCCTCATTCCCTACAAGCTGGCTGCTGAAGGAGAGATTCCCACGTGGGGGCTGTAGCCAAGGCATGGCCACAGCGTGGCCCCCCTCTGCCCTCTCTTGCTTGTTACTCAGCCCGTCCTATTAGTGCCCTTGCGCTGCTGCAGGTAACAAGAAAAGCTTTGCTGTCCCACTGCAGTTAAGTCATAAACAGCAGGAGGAGACAGGAGGATCAGGAGAACAAGTATGTACATAAAACTAATGCTTTAAGTTGATGAAGGGAGATGCACACCTTGCCAGATTGTAAGTGCAGTGGCCAGAGTGTGGGCAGCAGCTGGGTCCACGCTGAGCCAAGCGGGAAGACCCGAGTGACTGGCAAGTCATCACTGCCAAACTCCCTCTGCTGGATGTGATCGTCCCCATTATTTTGGTGTAACTTTGAGATGATGGTTTATCACAGCACTTTTTTTCCTAATCTACCCAAATTAGTTTCATCTGGATTCCCATCAGATGTGTCACACGTGGCTTTGATCAAAATAACAGTAGATTGTCAGGAGCTTGCTTACCCCCAGGATACCTGGCAGCTTGATTTCTCTACCCTTTTGCTAATGGAAGAGCTGGTACATGCTCTGTCTAAGGATTATGAAGGTATCTAAGCAGCAATACTTCTTATTTCCCTTGCAAAGTGACAAATAAATCATCCATGTAGTCTGAAATGCTTGCAGAGAAAAACAATAAATGTCAATAGATTCCATTTTTTTCCCCCTAACAAACAGTTTGAATAGAACAAAACTAGTTTTATTACTGAAAATCAGAAAATAGTTTCATTAACACTGCAGCCAACTTTTTTAAAAACCCAATTACTTTTGAGGTAGACAGAAAATCATGATTAGGAATGAGTCACATAAATTGTTTCTCTTCAAATTGGTACTGACTTATTTTCACAACAATGCATTTTAGACACTGTTTTTTGAAACAGAAGTCAATAATGTAAAGAGCCTGTCAAATTCTACTTTATTAATGATTCTTACTAATGACAAAATTGACTAAGAGCTTGAAACAGGAGCTGTTATTTAAACAATTTCCTCCCCTTCCCCTTCAAACTCACCATTCTGGGTCTGATCTTGCAAAGTCAGAGCTTTAATTGAGGTTATACTCTGGATTATATTTTTAGCATAGAAGTGATAAAGTCTTGTCACATTTATTTTTGTCAGTAAGAAGAATATTGGGCCATTCCTAGTAAAACAACTGAGAGTTAATTTATTTTTTCAAACAAAAAGTAAACATTGTATCAGCTTTAATCTCAGTCATAACTGCCTTACTTTAAATGCGTACGCCATTTGTGTGTGCACATTTGAGTTCATCTGTAGTCTAAGCACTGAACTCCACAGGAGATGTACTTATGCAGTTACCAAGTCATATAATTAATAGTTTTCTGCATTTTATGGATGAGTAAATAAACACTATAGCTTAGATGCAAATTGTATACACATCAGTTAATATATCATACTAGTTTAGCACTTGCAGGAACTTTGCTATGAATGTTATGAAGACGGTGTACCTTCCTCTGACATTTTACTGTGATCTGGTCTTCATCCTCTTAAAAGTTGCTTTCACTGACTACAAATAAATTGTGTCTTTTTTTGGCTTGCGTGCCTAACTGGGCAATCCCTGCTTCGCCACGAGGAATGACAAGATGAAAGAGACAACGTGGTATGAATCGTGCCTTGGTCCAGCTGGGAAGAATGGAAGCCATCCCACAGAACAGGCTCTGAAATACACAAATAAAATAACATGCCAAAGAGAGGAAATACATACAGGAAAGCTGCCAAGACTGTGACATAATATCTCTGATTAGCTACATTCAGGTCCGTACCAGAAAAAACATTTGCCACAGAAACTGCAATGCCCAGAACGTGCTCTCTCAAACACAGACGACTTGAGAGGGACTGCCCTGCTCCAGGACAGGCGTCCTCCCTGGTGCCCACAGGTCTCCTGCCAGCGCCGTGCACGGTCCGTCCCAGCCACGCAGGCTGCCCTGCTGCACCCGGGCTGGGAAACAAAATTCGAAAGCTTTGCAAGTTAAAGACGTTTTTGCACGTACAGACAAATTGTCACATTAGCAAGATGTAGAAAAGGGAATATAGGAGAAATGGGAAAGAGGGGATAGCTGAAATCATGAGCTGAGGTCGTGAATCCCGGTGCGGCTCAGGGGCTGATAACGGCACCCCCGCAGATGGGGCTATGATTTCTCACGGGTCAGTGGCTGTCCTGAGACCTGGCCAGCACAAATCCGGATGAGAAACAAGGGAAGATGTCTTCATCCAGCATCTCAGAGCTCCTGCTGCCTCTCAAGGCTGGAAAGAGTCCCTCCAAAGCCCAGAAGCTGGCCTGGCACCTCTGTCATCCTCTGTTTGTTGGGTTCATCACCCTCATCCAGGGAACCAAGGCATCGATGCCTACGCTGTACCTGCTAGATCACATCAGCTTGACAGCTTGCACTTAACCAAATCCCTTCACAAGCATAAAATCAGTGTTCACCATTCACAACAGCTCTGTCCCTACATATAGTGATGGACCGTACATATAACAGGATGTCTTTGCCACTCATGAAATCTCCTTTTTAAAGCTGACACGGTTTCAGCTGAACTGAGATACAATTTATTTCAGCTGACTTGGTAATTATCGAAGCATTCCATTTTAATTAGGATGATGGTTAATGAAATCTGCCATGAAGTCGTTTGTGCGTTTTAGTCTTTGTAAAAAACCTTAAAAATATGTAATAGATATAGAGAAATAAATTGGAACAGTATACGATGCATTGTTATTTTCTGTCACAGCTCATCAAGGAAGCCTATACATCGATATGACTTGACAGTGACAGGATGACAGACTAATTTCTCCCGTGAACCATTTTCTTCTTATAAGGCAAAAAAAGCACTGCATCTGTATGAGAACATCTAGAAAAGTCCTCCTTTCTGAAAAATACTATATTCTTTTTTGTTGCCTAGCTACAAGCTGTTGTTACCTTAGAAGGCTGTAGATTCATCTGAATGATTCTGGTGGTGCTGATGTGCTTGAGCAGAGGAGTAATGCAGATATATAACCCTTTCTTTCGTAAAGATTATGAAAGAAAGGGGTGAGTATGAAAAGAAAGAGCCTTTGCAGAAAAGCAATTCGCTGTATTCATCATATTCTTTTTGACATTAATTGTTGAATAAAGACCATTTCCCCCCACAGAGCTGGGTGCATGAGCAGGCAGTGAAATCACAGGCTTGATGCTTTTGACGTGAGAGTCTGATGCTAAGGAAGCGTTTGCCTGGTTCATGTTAATTACTGCTATGAGTAAGTGTAGAGAAGGGAAACGACTGTCAAGGCCTGATTCTGATCTCATTTTCAAAACTGTAAATGAGAAAACGCCGTGAAATGCAACCAGTTTGCTGAATTTCACTACCATCAGACACTGGGATGATCACCGAGTCCTTCTTTAAATATAAGTAGCTTTGATGATTTGGAAAATTAAGAAAGTCCACTTAAAATGCCTAAGGCCCAAAGATTTACATTGTAATGTGCCTGTCAAAGAAACCTCTGACAGGGAACTCTGCCCTCACACAGGAGACATGCAGAGATGGCGAGCTGAGCAATAATTGCCTGGCACTCCCCCAGCGTGATCAGCAGCTCAGCATGCCGCTGCCTCGCCAAAGATTTTAGTATTCTGGTATTCACTAGATGTGGGGAAGTTGCTTGCGGGAGGAATAAGATGAACGGGGAAATAAAGTTATTTCTTACCTGCTTCACTGTAACTGGTTTGGGTGTAGAATGTCCTTGATATCTGTCAAGATTTTGCAGTTTTATCTTTAGGACTGAGAGACTTTCAGCACTGGAGTTTTGATTCAGCTTTTTCTGGTTAGGGCTGGCTTTGAAATTAAGATCTGCATTTGCTTTCATAAAATAATATTTTTCAAGTCTACTGTTTATAACCCTCTTTTTATATGGAACACACTTCACACCATTCTATTACCTCAGTCTATGCTTGTGCTTGCTCTCTGTATTTTATCATGAGCCTAGATCCTGATAATTTTATATTTTTTGGAGACAAAGTGGTAGATAAATGAAGGATATCATGATTATCATAATTATTACATTCTTTCTCAAGAATAAAATCAGAAAGAACTTTGACAATTTAAAGTGAAAATAAGAAAGTTTATTTGATTCTAGTATAATTCTACAGTAAGAATTTTGAAAGTCTTCATCAGAATATCTTGTATAGCAGCAGAGACAAAGCAGGAAATGAGACATTTAAAAGAAGCAGAGATGCCTATTACTGCTGTGATGCAAATGTGGAATTTGCCAAACTCAGCACATTCCAACTGGATAAATTCTGCGTTTCTCCTGGAACAGATGATAATCTCTCTCACATCCAAATTCCTACACACTTTACATGAACGATTCCATGACATCACTCACCACAAGAAAAGACACCATAAATTCTGCACTGGGTTATAAAGAAGTGTAAAAGCCTTTCTAATTCAAATTCATAAGTCTTGACTGTGAGTTTTTGTCCCTGGTTCAAGCTTTCATTTGCTGAGATGAAAGAGAAATGGAGTTTTCCCCACAAGGGAAACAAGATCAGACTTTATCACCTAAAGCAAAAGGGCAGCTATGTTTTAATTCTGGTCCCCACCAGTCCCCACCAGGAGTCTTATATACGGTGCTTATAAGAGATTCTAAGCATAATAAATGCACATTTGGACACAAAAATAAAGTTCTCTGTATACGAAAAGATAGATTACAAAATCCTTGTCCTTTTTTCTTATCTAGTGCACAGAAGAGGGCAGCACAGTTAAAGTTTCACTTTATATTACCACAAAGATAAATTGTGTTTCTGTCTTACGTCCTTCCCTCAGTGACAGATCAACATGACTCTGAGCTGGAAGCGAGCTGGCCATTTCCTCCGAGGACCAGCGGTCTGCTCCTACTTGTGGTTTTTCACTGCAAGGAGACTTTTCCTTGTTCACCTGTCATATTCATGGAAATATCTACAATATGATGACTTTACCCAGATTTTCAGATCCCATATCCCCAGATCTTCTTTCCTGTGATAGCTCTGTAATGTGTTGAAATGTAAGCAATGCTTTGTCACTGGCACAATCTGCTGTACTCCCGGCACTCTCGCTGGAATTTCTTGCTACAGAGAATTTTTCCCTTACAACTATACTTTCCTTCTGCAGTACTATGTGGAAGAAGCCTGCTAACAGGCAACTTTTGAAGACATTGTCCTGCAGGCATATGGAAGAAATGGGCCCTGTGGGTTACCAAGGGCAGCTTTAGGCTGTTTTCTACCCCAATTTCCTGCCTATTAAATGCTTAGTTCCTCAATAAAAGAGAGTTACAGCAGGTCCATGAAAATGTTACTCAGTGCTCAGCTGACAGTGTAAACAGATGCTAGGAATTCTTAGGGTTAACAAAGAAAGCAGAAAACATCACTGTCCACTGTTGAAGTCCATGGGCACATGCAGTTTGAATAATCTGTGTTTCTAATCTGTGTGCTTCTTGTGCCCTAACTTCTAAAAAGGTGTATTAGAAAAGATACAGAGAAGGGCAAGCAGGAATTGTGTTTATACAAGGAGTGACTGAATACTCTAGGTTCCTCAGCCAAGAGAGATAATTACTGCAGAAAGCTATAAAATCATTACATGTATGAAGATGATATGAGGAAAATCTCATTCTCTGCTTCAAAATACAATAAATGAGAGTGCTGCAGGATATAAAAAATCTACATGGGTTAAAAAGCAATTAGAAAAATATGCAGAAAAAACACATCAAGGCCCTCTGAACAGAAGGAATACTTTTAGCCCCGTGGTTGTATGGGGGGAGTTTTAATTGCGTTTATCATGTTCTTACTGTCCATTCTTCTTTAGATGTCTGCTACTGATGGCTGCTGGAAACTGGCTGTAAGTTGAGTCTGACCCAGGACAGCTCCTTTAATTTGTTATTGTAAATAGATGCATTCCTCTTGCCAAGAGCTATTGCTGGTAAACAATAAATCTCACATTTGCAATTTGCTTACTTACCACTATGTACCTCTTAGTAAGACAGACAGCCATTTACTTTGCCCACTCCTTAAACCAACTGTCTGTTGCAATCTGTAAATTCAGAAACCTTTTCATGGTATCAGACTTCTAGACATTTCTTGTAAAGGGCCTCTGAAATCCACCCTAAGGAGTATACATCCCACAGGAATTGTAACAGGATATTTAGCATTCCACTCATGGATGGATGATGTATGTCACACACATTGGCCATGACAGGCTTAATACTGAAAAAGAGGAATTAGGGGTGATTAAAGAAAATAATTATGGAAATATCTTAGGTCATGTTCTGATTTTACTCCAAACTTGAAATGCAATAGGAGCAAACAGCTGATCACACACAGTATGTGCTAATGAGTCCGTTCCGCGGTGACTGACGAAACTAAGGGGGTATCCAAACTCTGATTCTTGTAGCAGGGTATAGCACAAGTGGTTACCGTGTCAGTATGAAGTAAACTTGAATCTGAAAAACTAAAAATCAGTGCAAATTTGAAGCTAGACTGAGACAGAATGCTTTTCCCAAATATATTCTAACAGGATAGTTTACTCATAGTGTGGTGCACTCTGTGAAAAAGAAGTGGGGGAACTGCACAGGCAACAATGAAATTAGATATGCCACTTGTGCAACTTCTTTTTTCAGAGCAATGATTCACCTGGTTCAGTTGGGCATGAGGTTATCTAGTAGTGGAAGTTTCTGAGCTTACTCAAAGCAGTGAGAAATTCAGAGCAGCAGGAAGATGAACCACATTTCCAGCTATTCTTATCACAAGTTATTTTTTGCACTCTTTTGCAAGAGTTTCAGAAAGACAGGCCTTTGCTTTATGTAACAAGCAAAGGACTTAAAGTGTACCTATTTTATCATTTTCTACCTGAAGAATGCAAAGACTACTATATTCTTTTGCAGTGCCTATCAGTGACCTTTAGAATTGCTGGTCTGGAGCTGAGAGGAAGCACAGTAGCCATGAGAGGAACCAATTTGTGATTAATTTTGTAGATATAATAATGGATTTAGTTAGGTTTCTGCTTGCATTTCCCCCTGGGCACTCTATGTGAACTTTCTAAGCTATGTTGATTTCTATTGATTCCAAAGCTCGTGTTTTGTTGCAGCCCCAATTCCTGGCTACCACTACTCAATCAAAAATATTACCTGTCATTAAATGCAAGAGTAATTATGAGAAAAAGCATGACTCCTTGGCTGAAGGGGTGTGCTGCCCTCCCTTGGCAATGTCCAAATGTAGGTTCAGCATGAATGCAGTATTTATCAGGCTTTCCGACAAAGGAGTTAGTGCTAAGGCTGAAAGCTCCACCATTGCTACAGTTACTCGTACAGGTCAAACTGTAGCTTACTTTTACATCTTTATATATGAACTGCAAGATAATACAATATACAGTACGCTACACACAAAAAGCTCTATATGTATCTGCATACAACCCACAAACTGAACAGGTTAAGTCCGTATCTGTTCAGCACACAGTCATCTGTGATTTTAAGGGTGATGGTGAGGAAAACTTGACACCACATTTGCACTATATACTACTTTTTGTAGGATAAGGAAAAAATGTTGGGTTGGCTCTTTTTTTTCATTTCCCTGTACCTCTCTTTCTGTCTTGCTTAGGTTAAAAAACCTAACGCATTTCCTACTGCTGCCTCTGTCTCTTCTCCCACTGGCCTGTGTCTGTCAGTTCTGTAATTAAAATAATAATAAATGCTGCTATTTCTTTTATAGTCCAGGTATTTGGGCGGTAGCCAGACTCATGCTTCTGCAGAAGTAATGCTTCATAGAACTTGGCAAGAACAGACCTTTGTGGATATCTCTGCATTTTGTATAGAAATAACTTCACCCACATAATGGCTGATTAATTAGATTTGAGGAGTGCAGATGAGTTGAAAAGTGAGGAGAGGAGAAACCCATGACTTCCAGCATAGAGCCACACTGAGAACAATACTTCCTCCCAAACCTCACTGCTGCTAATCCAGTTTTTGGGCTGTTCAAAATATTTCTATTATTCCTAATCAAACGTGAAACAATTCAAATGTAAGACAGCAGAAAAAACAAAAACTGGAAGTCAGTGATAATATTAATTTGATGTAAAAAATATAAATACTATTTATAATATGGCATTTCACCTTGAACAAACACTGATGAGGTAGAATCACATATAGTTAATTCAACCTCCAAAATTCTGCTTTTTTATCTGAAAATTCAAAGGGGAGGACGTTAGGTGTTAGGTTATACATGATTAGTTATCACTGCACCCCCTGCAAAATCTGTGCTTGTCATTTAGACCGTGAAATGCACTCTGCACCTAATATAGCATAAAGAAACGCCAGGCACAAGCTTTATTACCCCGGGAATAAATAACTGGAAAAACAGGATCGGACTGCATGTTTTACATTTTCCATATGATGAAAAGTACTCAGGCCAAGAGAGTGCACTAGAAATAAACACTGACACTTCTCAAAAGCTAGAGAAAAACTGAAAGGGAAAAAAAGAGAGAAAGAATAAGAAAGGAATGAGATAACAGAAAAAGAGAAACGAGATATACTACAACAGTAAAATACAAAGTCACCTTAAGTGAAAAGCATATGAAATAAGGAAAATTAAAATCATGAAGATGAAATGAAAATGAAAAAAAAAAAGTAATCCCTTTTTAGAGAGCTTTGTGCTCAGTTCCACACAATATAGGACATCAGTGTTCCTTTCCTCCTAAGTCTCAGATCAAATTCTTCCATGAGAACCACAGGACACACACCACAGATGCTGGGCAGCCAAGCAAAAGTGAAGTTTTTGGATTGATTCACAAATGGGACGTTACAGTGGCTCCACCAGGATTCCAGAATAACCTGATAATTAGGATGTAGTTGACTGGGGTCTCTGAAACCAAAAATGACCCTGTGCTCCTGGCCTCAGCGGAATTTGCTTGTTACTTGTGTTTAAGCTGTATCTCCTCATGCAGCGAGGATCTGGGTTAGACAGCAGCCCCTGGGCTGCAGCTCTGCTGCTGGTTATATGACACAGCCATTGCAGGGGACGGGCACCTGAATTGCTCAGGAGCCACCTGTGACTCCAGAACCGCAGATGGTACCACTGCTACTGTGATAACCCTGATTCAGAGCACTTACAACCTGCCATGGAGGCTGGAGTGGACTTTTACCTTCAACATTGATAGACTCTGGGTCTGGCTCTATGTAAAATCTAACAAAATTATAAAATCTCCCATTTCCATTTCAATACATAGGAATGGTATATTAGGCTTACTAAATATATCAAGTCTACAGTATGTGTCTGAAGCACTCATTTAATTAAAACAAACCCCAGACCAGTAGAAGCTAGAACAATAGAAAATAAGAGTAGAAAAGCAAGACGTGAAAATCCCTTTTAAATAGAAACAAATTACAGTTAATGTATCTGTTAGAAGCACAGTCACATAGAAATGGAAATGGAGGCAGGTGAGAAAGGAGATGGTCTAAAATCCTTCAAAGAAACTAAAAGATCAGCATTTCAAGCCTGTGGTCCTATATGCACCCCACTGAAATCAGCAGATGCCATGGTAGTGTATGCATGAATATATAGCAATAATTAACAGCAAACAGAATTACATGCTATGTGAAAAATCACGTTATGTGTCCAAAGTGATTAACCTGAATTATCTGTTAATTCCTCCCAACTTCACAAAACAGCTGGACCTACTGAGATCAAAGGAGATAAGCCAGCTACATGACCCCTGTGATCTTCCCCTCTCTCTGGTTCCAGGCACAAATCCTGCGGTGGATGGGAACAGACTTAATTGCCTTGGCGCTCCTCTGTGCTACTTGTACTTACCCCTCTAGGAATAAGTGAAGCCCCGGGGACCTAATCCAAGGCCATCTCACTTTCCATTAAAGGACAACTTACAGAACCCAGTGCCAGATCCCGAGTAGTATCCTGTAACCATGGTGGTATTCTATAGCCATTAATTCATTAATTGTGCCTGGGTTCTGGCACGAAACAAGTATTTGCCACAGAGTCCTGAATTTTCTGTATGATTTCTATTAGGATTTATTTTATTTTCAGTCACTTTTCCTGCTGAAACACTGTTCTCTCAAAGTTTTTATTTAGCACTTTTACATATACCTTTCCTGTTATTTTTTGGCTAGTGAGGGGTCTATCTTGCATTTACATAATTAAAATATTCATAATTCTCATCAGCAAAAGACCTGGAATAAAATATGGCTTCTTTAAGTCCTGTCAGTGAAACTCCCATTTTTAGTTTTGTTCCAGTCAATAGTGCTATATGTGGCACAAAAGTGGCACTGTGTCTTCGGTTCTGATGCTTCTCAGATGTCCCTTCTTTCACACAGAAAAGAATTAAAAATACCCCCACTTTATTTGTCAACTCCTAAAGCTTGACCCTGACACACGGTAAAGGCATGCAAGAAAGACTGGTCCAAAAGACTTATAAACCCACTCAGAATATTTCCAGGTGAGAATGTTAAGCAGAAACATTCAAACTTTTAAAAAGTTAACTGAAGACAAACTATTTCTGGAAGTGTCTTTACATAATTAACTGTATATAAATACAGATAAATCAAGATGGTTTGGCAAATTCCAGTTTATCCAAGTTAAGTAATCATGGTGTACTTCAAATGCTAACCAGAATTTATTTAAATATGATTTAAAATGCTAACCAGAGGTTTATAATTCAGTTCAGTTAACTGAAGCACGCACTGCGTTTCACCACCAAACTCTGACTATTTAAACTGACAAGGCTATTTTGGTTGCTATTTTGTGAGACAGGCAGAGAGAACTTGCTGCAAGCACTTGGTGATCTTTAACTGCCACATTAACACTTCAAACTGCAGTTATCAGGGCAAAGGGGCCAAAACTACCCCAAGAGCACGGACTGGAAAATTATAATTGGCTCGTGAAAATAACAGAACATTCACTCACTTAATTTCATGGGAAAAAATACCCGTTCCCTGAGGTCAGTCCCTTCAAAGTATTTTTCTTGTTTATCATCGTTGCAGTTAAGAAGCCGGAGAAGTTTAACATGTTATAAGAAAAAAGATGCTTCTGAGCCAGTATGCTGTATTTTATTGGCTATGCAACCCCACAGCCCAATCCCACAGATCCTTTTCTTTCCCTTACTTTATTCTCTACATCTCTACATCCATTCTCTCCATCATTTCCATCACCTCCCTACCTCTTGCCTTCTTAGTCTTGTTTCTGCAGCTGATTTGTAAACCCTTAAAACTTTCACGAATTTGGTGGCAACTGTCCCTACGCAGAGTCATAGGGATTTTCCCATACTGATCGGCTGTAATCTTTTGGGACGAGGAGCCAGAGTTATTTTGGCTAGAAAATGCCTAACATGTTTCGGTTGCTAAGTAAACAACAAACTGTATCCGTGATGCTTGGGTGAGCCATTCAGAATACCAGTATAGTTATCTGGTTAGTCCTTTCTTCACCTGATCACACGGTAATGACTGTGCCACTTAGGAGATAAGACTTTCACTGTCTCACTTTGCTGCTCAGGTGAAATCAAGAGAAGAATTTGACCTTTATGTTTCAGCGTGGCCTCCTGAACCGTTAACACCGCATGTGGACGCACGGGCAAGCTTACCGTGTAAGCGCAACACCTAGCACAGTGCTTTTCTCATAACCCACTCCGGAACATGAAGTAAAGCGAGCACGGAGCGATGCAGATCTGGCAAATCCGCAGATGTTTTCCCCAGCCCCGCTGCAGACACGGCACTCCACCTGACCTCCCGGGCAATGCCCCCGAGCCTAACACGCCGAGGAGACCCATCCGCATACACCACGCGCCCTCTCACGCAGGGCCGCAAGTGGGAAAAAAGCGACATACCTCGGCAAACGCCGCCTGCCGTTCCACCCGGGGGAGCACCGGGCAAGAAAAGCACCCCGGCCCGGGCCGCAGCAGGGACGCGGGGCGGACCCCTCCCGCCCGACGGCGCAGCCCCTCGCTCCCCACACGTAACGGTATTTCCCACTGAAACGCTCCGCGTCCCTCCCCACGGCCCCGGCCCCGGCGGCTTCTCCGCGCCGACGGGGGGGGAGCCA
>NW_010972528.1:13056887-13172794 GCF_000737465.1 Haliaeetus leucocephalus
TCCCTCCCTCCGCGGAGCGCCCCGAGGTAAGCGCTGCTCCGCGGACGGCGCGGCGGGGCTCGCCCGTCCTGTGGCGGCCGGGGCCGGGGCCGGGTCGCTGCAGGGGCGGCGGGTGCTGACGGCTCTTGTCTCCCCTCCGGCCGCAGCCCGGCGCCCCCATGACTCTGAACCGCGGCGACAAGCTGCGCTACCTGGACAAGCGGCGCGGCAGCATGCCCTTCTCCGTGCACCAGCACCTGCACCGGCGAAGCATGCCGGTGGACGAGCGGGACCTGCGGGCCGCCCTGCCGCAGGGCGAGCTCTCCGGCCTGGTGCGCTGCACCTCGTACAGCCCCGGCGAGGCGCACCGGGAGAGCTGGGCCTCCGACTCCTCCGACTCCGTCATCTCCTCGGGCAGCGACTCCGACAGCAACCTCTACAAGGTGATCCTGCTGGGCGAGCACGGCGTCGGCAAGACCAGCCTGGCCCGCATCTTCGGCGGCGTGGAGGACTGCGCGGACGCGGAGGAGGCCGGTGAGGGCGCGGGGCAGCGCGGCGGGGGGCGGCGGACTCCCGGTGCCGGCGGGCGGCGGACCGCCGGAGCGCGGCCGCGCCTCCCCGGGCGTCCCCCTGCGGCCACCCTCTCTCCCAGGCGGCCGGCCGGGACGGAGAAGAATAACTGCATTTTCTGAACTTTTTTTCCCGTAGGAAATACGTACGACAGGTCAATTATAGTTGACGGAGAAGAAGCATCTCTCGTGGTGTTCGATATATGGGAGCAGGTACTTGCAGACTTAAGATACTGTTTCTTCACGGCTCGCTCAGTGGTTCGCTCTCAAACTAGAAATGGAACAACTACGTCTGCCCAATTTCTTCGATCAGATCAGTAACGTTAAAAAAGTGACATTAAAAAATCAGAGTGCATCCTGCCTTCGTTCGCCTCTGCGATTAATTTCTTGTAGCTAGGCAGGCAATTTAAAAACCTGGATGGGGCTGGAGCGCGAATCCCTTAATGCTTTGAATAAGCAGCAGCTTACATGAGCAGCCCAGGGAATTACTGCAAAACTAGAGATTCACAATCTGATCAGTGCAGACCTGGTATTATTTCTGGAAACAAGAGAATTTTGGTTTTTAATGTGTTTTAAATAACAAAATCGTTAAAAAAAATGGGGAGGTTGGCTTACTTCTACTGACTCTTCATAATAAAGCTAAGAAAAATACCTTTAATGTGCTTACAGTAACTAAATCATTAATCAGTGCTGAATAGATTTTTCAGTACAATAAATCTATTTCTTGCTGTTTCTTCTAGGATGACAGCCAATGGCTTCAGAACCACTGTATGAAAATGGGAGATGCCTATATTATTGTATATTCAGTCACAGACAAAGTTAGTTTTGAAAAGGCCTCTGAGCTAAGAATCCAGCTAAGAAGAGCAAGGCAAACAGAAGACATTCCTATTATTCTTGTGGGCAATAAAAGCGACCTGGTCAGGTCTCGGGAAGTCTCAGTTGACGGTAAGAGACACTATTAATTTATACAGTAATGTCTAAATTAGTAGCAAAGGCTATGGAGGATCATGGCCAATAGAAATGGTCTGGGTTTGATGCAGAAAAATGTATGATTTGAGGCACACCGGAGAAATCAAGCCAGCTGGTTCATGCTGAGGGACTTGGTGCCGCAGAAAACAGTGGAGATGGTGGTGGGGGAAGATTTGTGACTGCGCAATGCTCTGAACTGTAGTACAAGAGAAAAAAATGCATCAGAGCTGCAGCTTTAGCATACTGTTTTGTGTGGGATTCATTTCTGGTCAGTATTAACTGAAGGGGTTTAATTATATGTTATGTGTGCAGCAGCACTTGCTAGTCTCAAGATTTGATAGCTCAAGGTATGCTTTTTAAGGGACAGGAGTGCCACATCATAGAACCCAGGCAGCCTTTGAAAAGGGTGATTCCATACAGCCTGTACAATCTTCTTTATTTTGGAAGCGATTCCATCACATTTGAGTTGAGCTTGTGGGACCAGGCTCACACAACTTGAAGTCTTTTTGTATATGTTCTCCAGTTGTGATCAGTGAGAATTTTCTTAGCTAGTTCCAGCTAGCATTTCAGTAACTAGAGCATGGTAACCACTGCCAACACCACAGTATTAATTTAACTTATTTAAACATTTGGTGGTTTTGTTTTTTTTGTCTTTTGGTTGTTTGTGGTTTTTGTTGTTTTTTGTGGTTTTTGTTGTTTTTTTTTTTTTAACTGGGAAGAATACTCTGAAATATCAGTGCCTTGATGATGATGAACCATCTTTTGCTGTCTGGTTTTGCCATGTTCCCTGTGTTAAATGCCTGCACAGGGAATTCACTGGAGTTCATCAGGAGATTATCACTTTTTTCAGGCTGGTGGCAGTGCATGGTTGACCTGTCGAGCCGTGAGATCAGTACTTTGCTCAGGTTTACAACTTTGCTATTATTTACCACAAGTTGAACATGGAAATTTGCACTGCAGCAATGTTGCAGAGTTACGTGCTTATGTCTGGAACATTGAGCATCTTGCATTTTGAATGCAGTCCTAGTCAAATCCAATGGTGTGCAACTTCATGACCTCTAGTCATCTGTTCAATGACTTGACCTTGTGGACTGTGTCAGCTTCATTTGTAGCTAGCATGGAAAATTCTCACTTATTACAGCAGGACAGAGGTGCGTAACTGCTCAACAACTTCCAGGAGAAATAAAAAACATTTCTTTCTGTACCTCACACTGTTTTCTATCAAACAGCAAGCATGCATCTAAGTCCATCTCCTATATCAGCTTTCTCTCTTAAATAATACTGGGATGGTCTGCCTAGAGGACTATTGTTGCCTTATATTCAGTATTATTGGTCAACCGAGATTTCTGACCATACCCCAGTAAAACCAAGAAGAGTAAGGGGCAAAACCATGAGTGCAAATTTGGACTTTCCTACCATGTAGTAAAGCTCTTCTGTTGCGTTGAAGGCACTTTCCTTACTCAAAGTCAATTTTTGTTTCATTTTTCTGCCAGTATATATGAAGAGAAGATGTCCCTCTCCACTCATCTCACTTTTTCTGTTTCCATACAGAGGGACGAGCCTGTGCCGTTGTGTTTGACTGCAAATTCATCGAGACCTCAGCTGCTCTTCATCATAATGTCAAGGACCTGTTTGAAGGTATTGTTCGGCAAATTAGACTTCGCAAAGACAGTAAAGAAGACAATGCTAGGAGAATGGCCAACACAAAAAGAAGAGAAAGCATAGGCAAAAAGGCAAAGCGATTCCTTGGGAAAATTGTGGCAAAGAACAATAAGAAGATGGCTTTCAAAGCAAAATCAAAGTCTTGCCATGACTTATCTGTGCTTTAGAAGCTTTCAGCAAGGCCAGATGTTGCACGTGGGTGATGAACTAGCATTTGACTGTTACGAGAAGTGTATAGATGATCCTCACGGTGATAACAAGAATGACTTATCAGTTGAGACTCTTGTTAATGCCTTAAGGTGTGCAAGCAAGTCCGGAAGTTACACTACAATGATAAATGATTCATTTAATTTGATTTCATTTTCTTTGAAATCATTCAAATGATTTCATTTCATTGATAAATGGTTTAAGTTTCAATGTGTGCAAGTAAATGAACTAACTTTAAGTAAGTGGCTTGACATGCCCACATTTTCACTGTGTACATATGTTATATATCCTCTTGTCCTGTGGATACCAGAGATGCAAAGATAAGAAAGGTTGATGATAAGTATCACCATAGACTTGTTTTGTTTGCAGAGCAAAATTTAAACTTGTACGCAGGCTCGTACATTCTTTTTAGTATAAAGCAAGCAATGATAAATCTTTTTAAACTGAAATGGGGGGGGTAGAACCACATTAGAATGGGAGAAAACAAATTATATATATATAGTTAAATACAGAACAGATATCATTTTATGAAGTTAATTTGCACTTCCATTAACCGTTATTCAATTAATTTGTTACTTGTTTACATGCAGATTTTATAATAAAGTATTATTTCCTGTTATAGTAAACTGTGCTTTTCTCATAGTATGGATAAAGAATGAGAGCGCAGTATTTTTATACTGACCTTTTTTCACTGTACAAAATGTTATACACAGACTATGCAGATTTACACATGATAAAGTTCTGGAACAAGATGAATCAGCAATATCCTGTGTCCTTTTCTTTAAGAGACAATTTCTTTAAGAAGTAAACCCTTCTTTTACGAATGCTCTACTTCAACAGCACATATTAGGAAGGGGTGCCTTGACCCTTCATATTATTGTTCATCTTCAGCCTGGTTCTCATCAGCTCTGGCAGGAACAGGCCTCTGTATAATGCCTTTAGTTAGATAGATGTCTTGTGTCTATACTGATAAATTGAAGCCTGCAATGTTCTACTTTTTAAATCCTCTCATGGCTTGAAGGTCTTGTGTTACAGCCAATAAGCGAATGTGGGGGTTTGGTTTTTATTTTGTTTTGCTATTTTTCTTTTCTGGGAGCAGTATAATTTTCTAATCTGCTCACAAGCCTGTAGATACCTTCCAGTGGTTTCAAGAAGTTCAAAGCAGGCTGGCAAGACTGTTTGAAAGAGTTGTAGACTTCAGTTGTAGTGTATGGTGGCCTTCAGTGCTGTTAAAGTTTTCATGTTCATTTTATTGTGTTATAATTAATGGGTTTCCATGACTTTTCCCTATTTGCTGTTCATGAAGTTAAAAAGCAATCATGTCTCAGTGAAAAACTTGGACTTAACTGCATTTGCTTTATAAATTCCTCTTCATAGGATACATTCTCTTTAAATTAATCCATAAACTCATTTCTCAAAAAAACCCAGTAAAACATATGCTCCTCTGTCTCTTTCTACTGTCCCTGCCCGAGTCTAGTTCTTTAAAGAAATTGTTCCAGCTGCCTGGGAGCTCCGTTTGTCCATGATTTTATAGGGACTGAGCTTTCCCATACAGCAAGCAAATTGCATCAGCTGTTATACCTTACATTGAGCTTCACTGAGCTCAAACAACCAACTCTCCATTGGGTTAGCCCAGTGCTTGGGCACTCAGCAGGGAACAGTTAGTACTGGGGGAAGTCACATCTGATTCGTGTAGGTAATGCTCTGTAGAGTTAGTGTCTTTTGATGGGCTGCTGGTGGACCTAACTGGTTAGATGCACAGTTTAGCATATGTTGCTGGCAGCCAGTCACATTTCTTATGAAGAAGGGTGTTTACTTTGTGTCTTGAGTGAAGTCTAAAGTGAATAATTCTGTCCTGCTGCCAAAACTCACATTTACCTGACAATATGTTTTAACTGGATTTGGCTTTTTTTCACTAGCCTTGCTTCCTGCCAAACTACTACCACTGCAAAGTCTAACCACTGTCAGAGTATGGCACCAGGCATCTGTTTACATGGAAGCTTTTAACTGTCAACACCAAAGCAATTGCTCTAGTCCTGAAAACTCGACAGCAAGTGTCCAAATTCACGTGCATAAATTTGGCGCATACCTATTCACAGACATGCTAAAGTTACTGACAAAACTACATGGTGTTCCCTCTATGTTTGCAAAGCTTCTGTCTTTTGGTTGCCCTGTGCTTTCAGAATGACCAGGAGAGAACTGACATGTTTGATTGACTTGCAAGATTTAATTCTGTCCATAATAAATAGAAGGAATGGGATGCAAACCCAGAATTCAAGGTGTGGCATTTCACAGAGTGCAAAATGTTACAAAGATGTGTCACTCTTAAGGCTGCAACATAACTGCAGCTGCAAAGCCTCTTCAAGGTCATGGTTAACAGCTGTGCATTTTGCATGCTCTGACCTACAAATCAGATGTTTTACTGTGTTCATGAATTCAAAGGTTAGGTCTGGACAACTCTTAAGCCTAAAATATTTCTGAGATGCTCTAGCGCGTTGCTAGAGGTTCATATGTTGAAAATAATTTGCATTCTGAAAGTATGTCATATAGGACACTGTGAGACAATAAACTGTGAATCACTCTAAAGAAACTTGAGCTAATCTAGAATGTATTCTATCAGTTAATATTGTACAATAAAATACTTATTCAAATCCTCATTATACTAATTTTTTAATTCATTCGTTTCTACAGGGATTAGTATAATTCAGCCATGGTTCATGAAAAGGGGGAGGGTTTGTTGTTACTGCAGCTCTGACAATAACCTGCTGTAGACCAAGATCATACTCTATGCTATAGAAGTATTACCATGAATACTATTTTGCAGACATTTTGTAGCTCCTGGAAGATTCTCCACTGAGAAAAAATTCATTTCTTGGATGTGATTTAGTGACATTTCCAAGCAGACTTTTTGGAAGTATACATGCAACACCAGCTAGAAGTCAGTAACAGGCACCTAACTGACAAATGCCTCTAAAAATCAACCTTCTTCAAATGGTTATTTGTAACTTCAAGCATTTGAAAGTCATCTGTAGGTTTTTGTAATTTGAGATGTTTTATTGGTATGGATACTCAGATTCTTGTCACTAATGGGGTGAGTCTATGTCATGTGAAAAGTAGAGAGTCCCAGACAGCAGTATTTTCTCTAATTATTACCGAGTATAACAGAGTGTAAGGGGTAACAGTGGTATGAGTTTTCTTATTTTTTTGCCAATGTACATCAGTTTTAATTTGGAGGGACAGTTCACACAGTCATTTAATCTTTACTGCCTTTGCTGCTGCCAGCTGAAGTTCCTATTAGTGCTAATTGTGGTGGTGGATTTTGTGTTGGCACAAATCCATTTGGAACAGCTAGTTATTAGCAACTACAGTGGAAGGACATTGCCTTTTGTAGTGACACATATGTTAGGTAAACAAATCAAAGCCTCCTCTGCTTGCTATTGCTAAACTAGCTCCTGTAAATTCCTCACCATATGAAAAATGTGAAGAAAATGGTTCCTCCATCTGCCAAAACCACAAAGCATAAAGTCATGTCACATAAATATAGACGAAATGTTAACTGCCGGGGGAAGACTTAGCATCACCAAAAATGTAGTTTTACTCAGATGTATTTTCTCAAAATAGGACTAGAAAAAACAGGGCATGATCTACATAGTAACATTGCATAACATCACTGTTCTTTACTGAAAAGGAAAGTATAGTGAGTTGACAGTGATTAAGAATCCAGTGTGTAATAAAAGATTGCTAAGATGTAGTCTAAATAAAAAGTGGGGTAATACTTATATTATGCTGAAATTTGCTTTAGTACTCCGAATTTTATTCAGAGACAATGTACAGATTTAATTGTGTGTACATCACAGACACCTCACTGAATCTGCAGTTGCAAAGGTGATGTCTGTCAGTTCCAGAACCACCACTTAATTTATAATTTGCCACATGATCTCTAGCATTATAATGGACAATTTCACTCCCTCTTTGCATAAAGGAACATCTGAACTCCAATATTATTGAAGTTATTAATTTCTAGAAATTGAAATAGTAAATTATGTCAATTTACTCCTTGTGCTCTATGACATGGATGTTGAACAGAGAAGTAAAAGATAAAAAGAGAGAACAAATGCCCATTGCTTGTCTGCAAATAAGATTTCTCTAACCTCCTGTTCAGAATCCAAGGGGGAACAACATTGTTTAACTTAAAAATGTACTAAAGCTTCTCGCACTAGAGGGTAGGAAGCAGGCTAAGAAATTTACTTCAACACAGAGTTCTTCACCAACAAAATAGTATTAACTGTGTACCACAAAAATTTTCTGGCCACTGGGTAAAATGGGCAGTGTGTGTTCTAAAGACTCTCCTCTCTCTTGTTCTCTTTTTTTCCCTGTATTTATAAGTAAGTAAGTGTGCTGTCTGAATGAATCGCTGAAAACCAATTAGGAGCCTACAGGTTTTTTCCTAATACTCCCATATTTATCACAGGAGCTGAAGAAAAGATTAATCTGAACTAAAATTTAGCAGATTCAGAGACTGAGATAAATAGAATATATTTGAAAAATATTAATTTTCTCACCCTCCTAAAAAAGCTTCTCTAAGGTCCAAAACAGGGGCTGGAGAAAGGACAGCATTTGGAGAGCAAGTGTTCCTGCTTAGAATAGTCTAGTCAGACCCCTAAAAATCTCCTCAGCTTGTTTCTGGCAGTACGTCCCACTTTTATCAGCCTCATTACACTAGCATAAATAATTACACTACTGTTAGGCTTGCAGTCCCATTGAAGGTTGTGACCCTTACTTTGGGAATGACAGTTTTCAGTTCAGTGGAGGCCTTGGCAGAAGAACAGTAATTTTCGTCATGCCTAAATTGGACTGTTGTAATGCATTACGCTTAACAACGAGCTTTCAGGAGCTCCAGGTAGTAGGAAATATAGTAATGTTAATTAAGCTGGCTAGGTCAAAATGAGCATGTAACTTCTGTGCTCAGGCCTGGGTTCCCATATGGTTTTAGGTGAAGTGATAAACCTAGAAAACCTGTAAATAGCATTGGACATGATTAATGTTGAAAACACTTCACTTTTTGTTGCATGTTTCTTGGCTGGCTACAAAGCTTGTTGAACTCATATAAAGTCAGAAGCATTGCTTGATTTTGGGCTGTTCAACAAGAACAATCTTTGCATTTCTAATTGCAGGTATTCAGGTATCTTATTACAGGTATTCAGGCCACAACACTCCAGTGCATCTGACACTGCAATGGTAACTGCAAGGGATCACGTCCTATTTATTACTCTTGCAGATCAAGGATACAAAAAGCATAAAGCAACAGAAATACATCTTAACTGAACTAGAACATACGGTGAATTTTAAAACCGTGCCAACTTGCATCAGCTCCACTTCATTACAGGCCTGCCATTGGAATTTATTGAGGAGTGTTCAACAACCTTCTTCAATGAAAAGAATAATGTAACTCTCTTTGGGTATCAGCCAGGTCCTGAACAACTTTCTCACAGATTTTTCAGCTATGGGTATCTCAGTTGCAGGGCTCCTTTGTCACACGCTTTTCATGTCAACTTCAGTTTTATCTTTCCAACCTCCATTGTTACACATTGTCACCCTTGCAGCAGTGGCTCAGCAGTACGGTGGGAATGGGAAAGCGGCACTCCTCTGCTGCTGCATGACTTACTGAAAAACAACAGCTGTCAACAGTTGTAACAAGAACCTGGTCCCCTAGCTCATTGCTTTGCATAATATAGTCTAGATAAAAATGTCAGATTTTGCTGCACCTAAGTCCCTGATTAAGACAAGCTGAGAGAGTTGGGGTTGTTCAGCCTGGAGAAGACAAGGCTCCGGGGAGACCTTATAGCAGCCTTCCAGGGCTTAAAGGGGGCCTACAGGAAAGCTGGAGAGGGACTTTTCAGTAGGGCCTGTAGCGATAGGACAAGGGGTAACGGGTTTAAACTGAAAGAGGGTGGATTTAGATTAGATATAAGGAAGAAATTCTTCACTATGAGGGTGGTGCGGCACTGGAACAGGTTGCCCAGAGAGGCTGTGATGCCCCCTCCCTGGAATTGTTCAAGGCCAGGTCGGATGGGGCTTGGAGCAACCTGATCCAGTGGAAGGTGTCCCTGCCCATGGCAGGGGGGCTGGAACTAGGTGGTCTTTAAGGTCCCTTCCAACCCAAACCATTACAAGATTCTATGAAATTAAATTACTCCCTCCTTGAATGTCAGGAGTACTGTTAAATTTGCAAAGCAAAAGGGAATGGAAGATTTTTAGCTAATCTGCGCATGGAGAAAAAAGAAAAAACTTAATGCAATCTGTCAGCCACCTCTCATTTTTACCCTATAGTCATTTTTAAAATGGAAATCTTTTCAGCTATGGAGTATTGTTGTGTATGCTCTTCTGCCCTCTGACTATTCATAGAGTTGTTGGATCTCTATCCTTCCTACCCAGTCCCATATGGAAAATCTTAGAAGTCTCACACAAAAGATCTCAAGGTAAACAAATTAGGTGAAAGATATGAGCAATGGAAAAGTTGCCATGATTTTGAAAAACACTAATGAAAACATTTTATTCAACAAATTAGCATTCCTGTGCAGGGTTTACAACTCACAGTCCACAGCACTGTGGTAGTCCGTTAAATTAAAAAAGGAAAAACTGGTTAAAGAAACAAAGAAAACACAGAACTCATTAGTCTTTATCAATAATAAGTATTTTCTATGTTTATCTTGATACTCTACAGCAGATCTAAAGAAACTGTCTGTAATAAACTGCAATGAAGTAGACAAAACAGAAACTACAAGACTAGGCTGTTTTCACTCTACTTTTTTGTCATTACCAATAATAAGCTTTTATTTGTGCAAGTAAAGATACTCAATTCATACGTATGATACACAACAAATGCATCTCTATGCAGCCATTACCTGCAGAACTGCTTTTGTTTCTTTTTTTTTCTTACATAGTAATTCAAAAGATAATATCAAAAATCTAAGTTATGGCACAGAAGTGAAATAAGCACAAAAATAAAGCAGTCGACAGCACTGAGTAAGCAAATAATGCCTCCTGCAGATCTGTCTTTTACTCACCGTTTATTTTTTCAAGATACTGGAGAGCTAAAGTATCCATGCATGTCTGCACACCATTTATTCAAAAGCTGAGCTATTCAAGTATCAGAATGGCCAGGCCCTCACGAACAAAGATTTAGGATGCAAATATGCACCAGTGTACCTTCTACCTTCCCAGAGATTTCATTAGCAGAATGAAACTCTTTTTAGATTGGTTTTAAGGGTTCTAGAAAACAGCACATTTTATACTCAGCCTTCAGAAAATGAGTCGCAAATTAAATTCTTAGTTAAATTCTACAGATCCTGACTTGGTTAGTAATTGGTTCATTTTTAATTACAAAGTAAATAATTAACTAACATGTCTCTATTATTTCACTCCCAAAGTAATGTTCTGCCCTTCAAGAGTAAGATGGATTAAGGAGCATTTTCATTTTAACCAGAGAAATTGGGAGTTGGTTGACTTTCTCTCTCTTTTCTGCCGGCTTGGACTGTGACCCCTTTAAACTCACACTACTCTCACTTGTCCCTTCCACCAAGGTGAATAAGGAGGTGTCCAGCCTTTTAAGCGATCCCTGCAGTCATGAGCGTTTTGCCTGCTTTTCTGCTTTTACATTTCTTTTTGAATGACTATGCTTAAATATCTGCTAATACAGTATTCATTTGAGGAGTATGATGCAGAGCAGATGTCAAGCCCAAAAGAACAAACCACAGACAAATTCTGACAGGAGTTTGGATGTTGTGAATATTGTAAAGGTGAATTAGTATTCTGGGTGGTAACTTCAGGTCTCTCTTGGCTGAACAAAGATTTTTAATATTCTCCTCGTTAATAAATGTCAGTATTTTGTAGGCTTGCTTTTAAGAGTTTTTGAAGCTTTCAGGCACTCTTAACTTTCAGTTTTATGCTGGATGGTGTATGTTTGGTGGCAAGTATCAAAGATAAAATTATGTCTATGAACTCACATTTGTTTTACATCGAGTTTTCTAGGATTTTTTACTTTAGGTGTCATAGGAAGATTAACTCTGTGGTGGCACATGCAGAAGTCACACAAAAGACTGAGCAAAAAGGAGAGCATTGAAATCAAATCTACATGCAACTTGATATTTCCATTCAAGGGAAGAGCTGGAGTGTTTATGAAGCAAACCACCTCTGACTTTACTACTGAAATTGCAGATGGGGGATGGAGCAGATAAACAGGCCAGAGAAGACCTGTACGTCCAGATGCAGTGTGCGCTTTTTGATCACCCCCTGCTGCCAGCTGTTCCCTTCCCAAAGTCTACAGCCAAATGCAGGGGTTCTCAGGCTGAAGTAGAGAAAGGGAGGGCAATCAGAGGAGGAATAAAAACATCACTTGTACTAACTTCTTGTCTCTGAGCTGCATCAAGAAGAAACCGCAGCGCGGGGATTACTGACTTCAGCAAAGAGCTGTGCCCAAGGAAGACCGAGTGAAAAGTCTCTAAGATGCTCAAGCAGGAGTTTGGTCTTCCATGCCGTGCTTGGTAGGAAACTTCCTGCATCTCAAAGCATCACCTCCACCCCTCCTCCTCTCACCCCTCCAAAGAAAGGGCTATTCCTAATTCACTGACTGTAAAGCTTGCTTTCCCAACAGCAAGGTAAGAGGTTTAATTAAAACTCCACCTGGTAGTACTAACATAATCCAGCAAAATCCCATCCATTTCTGGGAATAAATCCTTGCCAAGGTTGGCTAACCAAAGCAATACAGTTTAGGCAGTTTTCTGTACTCTTCCTTGAATTTAACTGTATTTCTGTGAGAAAAGCTGCCAGAACCATTCAAATCTCTAAAATATTTTACATGACATTGAAAATGGCTTATTAAGGTCACTTGGTGAATAATGGATGAAGAACACCAACTGCATTTTAATATGTTTCGCTTATCCTTTGTCATTTCCACAAGGATGAATGGTAAAAAAAACCCAGCTGAAATTCCTAATACTCCTTACTTCCATCCCTATCTGTACAGCAGAGAAAGCACAGCACCTTCATTGCTAAACATACACCCAGCTTTATAATTCCTTATTCAACTGAGTACTATTTATGCAAATAATATTATTAAGATCACAGGACAAATCCTGCTCTTTTCTGGAGAGTCAGCAGATTTAGGTCCCGCTTTTGGAAAAACTAACACATGCTTAATGTCAGCAGGGTACGCTGAATGTGTAAAATTGAATGAATATTTAAAAGGCTGTTGGTTCGGAATTGTATTCTTGCTATACTATGGGGAAAACAAAAATAGAATTTGGCATTGTGAGAATGTCTACGTCATCTCATGAAAATGTATGGTATGTTTGCAGGATCAGGACTACATTTTGAAAACAAAATAATTGAAGGGCAATTTCTGTGAGATACAATCACACTGTGGCAAAAACATGAACAAGCACAGGATAGTTCTACAAACTAATCAAAACCAAAGCCAAACAATTCCTTCACTGATGATTTATTTTACTTAATTTCAGCAGCCATAAAAATAAGACAGATCAGGTATCCACTACCAGAACAAGAAAGAGGGATTACATTAATCATTAATAAATTCAACCCTTTTTTGGAATGTTCTCAGCACTTACAGTTCATTGGTTAAGAAATCATTAAAATAATAAACTTAATGTCACATAGACACAGAACTTTCAACAGAGCAGAATGGAGCTAAGAATTAGTTTTCCAAATAAGGGGATATAATTCTAACACATCATTCTAATTCTAAATGCTGCAAATTTATCAAAGGGATAGCTGAAATTTTGCCTAACATTCTACCCACTCTGCCTTTTGGAGAGGAATGGTTATGTTGGAATCTCACTTCTATTAGAAATTAAGGATCTAGCAATGGAGGAACAGGGAAAAGTTGAAAATGTAAACTAGATGGAACCCAAAGGCTCAAATAAAAGACAATTCTTAAATTTCATATAATTTTAAATCCTGGTTTGTGGAATTTGTGATAAAATTTAAGAATGGCAGTATCACGGATCTCTGTCATCTGTGGAAAGCATCCATTTGCAAGTTAGAGAACCAGTATGAACTTGCTTCTGAGCCTTATCTTCTGAGTTACAGCAGAACAAACAAAAAAATAGTTGCACTGATTTTGGAAGAGAACTGGATTTAGTTGGGGCTTTTTTTTAAGCAATTCTCTCTTTATTTCCTTTTCAGTGAGAATACTTTATGAAATGAACCGTTAATTTCATATCTATCTACTGGCTGCTATCTGGAGAAATGATAGCTCATTTTAGACCCAAGTTTAACTGTGTGACTTTTTTTTTATATTCTCATTAGAAGCATCGTTATTTTATTTTAAAAAAGAAAAGATTCTATGAAATTTGCAGCACAGCACGCTCTTTCCCTATGTCAAGCTTTGCCTACAGTAATTAGCTTGCTTTTTTTTCTTTTTATTTTTTTTAAACTTTGTTTGCCATCTTAGATGTTGAATTCTTAAAAAGCTGAATAGATAGATTTATCATGTAATGTAATCCCACCTTATGTGGAGCTTCTTTGTCTTCTCTATGTCCACATATGCTTTTTCTTTTTGTGCTGAAACATCACGTACCATTCCTATACCTTTGCAATACAGGAGAAGAGACCCAGGTACGTCTTGGGAATTTTTAAACCCCAAAAGCAAGCCATCCTAAAACGCCTGCTACTTGGATAGTTGGAGCACTGACCTTAGAGGTGAATGTTATGTTTTTTCACTTGTCTTTTGTAATTCAGACCCATTCCAATTTAGTTGAACAAGTGTATCTTGGAATATGGATGGATCTGGATCCAGTTGCTCTAGGTTCCAGAATCATTGCTTGATTCCTTTTTACTCCCTCTCCACTTTGTCAATGAAAACAGAGAGTACTTTGGGGGTTTGTCCTGAGGCTAGGAACAAGAAAAAAATTGAATGTCTCCAAGAATCATGTGGTAGGAAAACGGTTTCCTGCCTAGCCTTGCTGGCAAATACAATGGGTTAAATGCTAACCCTGAAGAAGCCAGTAAGTTTGCTCTTAGACCTGATTGTAGCCAAGAGCTGTACTTCCTCTGTCATTAAAGATGTAGTAGCTTGAAAAAGCACAAAAAGGAAAATTAGTTCTATTTTTAAGTGGATTTTGTACAAATTAGCAAACTACGTACAGAACGAATTCAAAACCTGTACCTCATGTTACGTGTTTTGCACAAGAATGTTTTGACAGATGGATGCATTCAGACAGAGAAATTAAGAAAATGAACCCAGTAAAGGTTTCCTGATTATTTTTCTTTCCAACATCTCGAATATTTGAATGACTAAATGCAAAACTATGTTTCTATGTCTGGGAGGCAATTAACAACAACAAAACTGCGGAAAAGTCTTTCATTTTATTTGATTAAAAATAGAGCGGAGGTCAGAGTCCTGCAGAGGCATATGCTCCTGCCAAACATTATGCTGCAGAAGAGCTTTACTGAGTTCAAAGGAATAACTTTAATTTAAGAAATTAAACATACGCTGGGAGATTTGGAGAGCTGACCTTGCCCAGTTCACTCTCCACACCACCTCCTTGCCAGCAAGTGCATGTCCTGCACCCCAGCCACCTGGCTGACCTAGCTCAAGCCACCAAGGAAGATAGGGTTAAGATAAGACCTGGATACTCCTCACCTGAGAGGTGCCATCCATATTTGAGAACAACATTTTAAAGATCCACAGCAGAATTTATCAAAGCTCTTACATCACAGTTTCAACAGTTCGAGCCCTCCTGTACAAGCTGATGTGTGTTAAAGAATGAATCAGAACTAAAACTGATAGACTGCTTTAATAAAGGCAACTTTAATATTGCTCCTTCCCTGATATGCTGACATTTAGACATGTGCTTGATGCTACATGAATAAAATTCAAAGTCACATGTGCATACGTACTTGCAGAACTACTGCTCTAATGACTGACTGTGGCACCAGGACATCCATTGCGGTATTACTCTTCTTTTTGTGTAAACCAATATTTTTTCCTTGGAATAATTTATTTAAAAGACATCAGGATAATACTGATAGATTAAAATAGTGTCCAGTACTTACACGAAAACAGAAGAAATCAAAAACATTCATCCACTGTTGGATTTTGGTGCTTTATATAATGGGAATGGTCAATTAAATTTAGTCAATTGTTCTAATTAAGTCTATACTGGCAATGTAATTAAGCCAATTTTCTGACACTGAGCCAGACAGCAGGGATAGCTGGCTTTAAAAATTATTTTTCCACGTATCGTTCTTTTGCCATTCATCTGTCAGTAAACATAAGCATTTCCATACAACTCTAATAATTATCTTTATATTTTCAAAATATAGTATTTACAATAATTTTTCTTCTTTAATGTTCTATTTTGATAAAATTGCTACTTCCAATTTTCTAGTATAAATAAACTTCTGTTTCACCCTGAAATCCTTTTACCTTTCACAGGGTTATTTAAATATCAGACTTCAGTTATCTAGCTTTTGCCTACAGAACTATCATCAGTCTAGTTTATGGCTGAAATGTTACAATGACTGTTCACTACAGCACCGACATTACCGAGCTCATTCTCCTATTTAATGAATATGTGTTAGCTGAGATTCCTTATAAATGTCTACTTCTTTCAGATATCTCTGTTTAAGACTACTGAGGCTTGACTGCTTTAAAACATGAATAGGGCTTTTTTAGATAAAACTCTGAGTCTTAAAAAGAAACATTTTATTTGAAACCATAAATAAAAAAAATAATCAGAAACCATGGTAGGTTCAAGTTAGGCCTTTTAGAAAGAAGTCAGTGGTTTTTCCTTTACTCTTTCTTTTGACTTAAGGGTCCAAGAGTAAACATCAGCATACTTACCACTTGAGATGCATCAAGCTTGTACGAGATGGTATTTTCCTGAAATAAATTAGCCTAGCATAGTAGGATACTTATTACCAGCTGAGAAAAAACAATATATGTTAGTATTATGTGATATTATGGGCAGTTTTATATACTCTAAGTGGTATTCTATAATACAATCTATAGGTATACCTCTAGCCTACAAAATATGTCACCTGCAAAAGTTGTCCCCTTTTAATCCTATTATATACAGAAGATTTGAAAATAATATCTGCTCTTTTTGGGGGGAGTATCGGTAATGATCAGGCTTCCTTTAAATTCTTCTGCTACGTGACTTCTGATAAGGCTGAAAGAAGTCTTTACTGGTACTAGGGGAATAGGAATGAACCCTCCCTATTTCTTGTTTAGGTGTTGTACATCCCTAGTAAATTTATTATTACATATGGGTAATTATATGTATTTTAATAACATTTAAATATATTAATTGTATCTTACTCTGTTAATACATTTTTAAGATTTTTATTTATTTATTTCTAAGCAAATCGGAAGATTAAAATCAGGTAAGAAAGTTTTCTAGCTAAGATATGTTATTTCTTCATTGCATTTCAGATGTCTAAAATAGCATTTACTGTCCAGCTACTGATCATTTCCTTTTCCATGTCTGAAAATAGAAGCAGATTGCTTCTATTAATAACTTTTCTGTGGCACATATGTTAGGACTCCATAGACTATATATTGTAGGACTCCCTATGCAGCATAAAGTCAAACAATAAAAGCCCCTGTTAAGAGAAATAGTATAATATTGTAATAGATATGGTCTCTGGTCACTGACAAAGATTGAAACAGCATTATATTTCCAAATATTTATACTATTAGCATTAAATTAAGGAAATAAGCTTTTCGTTTAAAGTACAAATTTATGATTCCAGCTACTCTCCATTCTAAATATGGAATGTCTCTTCCAATTAAAAAAAAAAAAGTAATTACTCTATTACTGGGCATAGAAATACTTAAGTTAACATAATTTCTTGGATATGATCTCAGTTCACAATGTTGAAACATCCAGTTAAGCTAAGTTTTTAAAGGCATGGTTGACTTTGAGTATATGAGGCATCATCCTCCTATGAGTAGTTGCCTTATTCATGTGCTTAAAACTGGATGCCTACTTAAGAAAATGGGTGAATCATGGCCTAAATTGAGAGTTATTCTACTTAATTGAACTTACACTGCTGTGAGATCAGAATGAAATATAGAGGGCCCCATTCTTTACTTCTTTTCTTTAAATTTTTATGCAAAGCGAGTCTCAAACAGTGTGGAGTCCAGAGAACTCGAATGAGGTGTCTGGTGCATGTAGGTAAACAAGGTGCAGTGCAAAAGAGGCCTGGGTGTATTGTACATCATCTTGAGGCAAACTCTGTAGAAAACCCTGTTTCTGCAGGTTACCTAGCTCTCTTCTCACCCCATTTCCAGCCATACTAGCAAACGGCAAAGCTGCAGATTCTCAGTACTGCCATGCAATGCTGACCGATCCACACCAATGGCACTGGGTATGACTGGGTAAAGAGCAAGGGCAAGCTTTAATTCCAGCTTCTCTGAACAAGCTAAGGTTTCAACAAGGGCCAGCTGAATCCAAATATTCAGAAATTTCAGGTGAACAGACAGACACAGATTCACAGTAATATATCATAATGGGATATTTGGATCGTAACATTGTGATATGACCCTAAGAATAACAGTGGACCAAAAGAGTCCTTTGTACCATATTCTTTCTGGATCATAAAAAGTTTGATTTGATTTTGCCCCTAAAGCACACTATGAACCTGCTCCAGCAGTTTGCACCATGAACAGAAATCTGATTATGATTCTGGAAGAGCCAAGCCCCATAGCCTTATAATACATCTAGCCACAGTCAGCTTATTATTGATTGCTCCATAATTAGGTATAAAAGGGTGTAAGCTGACAAAGACAATGACCCAGTAAAATAGAAAAGTATGAAAACAAAGTGATAACACAGTAGGAGGTTAATGATGAAGACTTACAAAGAAAGGTTCAGATAAATCTCTTGCACGTACAGCTGCACACTGACAGAATATTGAACCATACACATTCTTCCCATTTTGTAGGAGTGACTTTGTGCTTTGTCACTTTGCCTCATTCAGATACCACGCTTTCCAATAGAGGAATATTTATTACAAAAAATATCACTGACATTTCTTGTAATACCGATGTCTAGGTAGTGGCATCAGTACCAAAGAAGTGGTCTCCATTTCTTTGCTCTTCAGACCTTCTGGATACTACAGAAAGACAAGACTCTTGTGAGGTCTCTTCACTCTTATGAAGAGTTATAGGAACACACCATAATTATTCATGTTCTTTTTCCCTCTCCATGGTGATCCACAATACAGCAAATATACGTATATAAAAATATATAAATTTTTTCCTTCTGAACAGTGAATCACCTGTACTGTTCTGAACAGACTAATTTTTCATTGGGCTGGCATCATACAAAAAAGGTACAATGTAGAGTCTCATTCAAGATTTGGTTAAACCCACGTTTCTCTGCATTAGGACGAGTGGTAATGGCCTATGTTTTTCTCTCACTGGTTACTATGCACAGAATTGTTAACTCTAGCTACTGAGTAAATAAAAGGAGGTAAATTTTAATTATAATTTATGTGGGATGTCCTATCTTCTCTGTGGGTCCTCTTAAAGCATATATAGGGACCACATCTTTGAGAAATATATTTTATATTGGTACACTAGTATACCAGAACCAAAAAGTAATGTTAGGCATATCAAGCCTATCAAGTCCTGATCACATTATGCTATTAAATGGGCTAGGATACATTTGTGACATCATTCCGAGTTTTCCTCTATGCTTTTTGCCTAAAATGTAATCTATGGAAAACATCAGTAATCAAATAATGGAAATGTGACACCTATCAGTCCATCAGTTCAAGTGTTTTCTGCTTCACCATGTCATCTGATGGTCAGTGATGTTACAAACAAATGTTTTCTGCAGGGATGGGGATCAGAATCGTATCTTCCACATGACCTTTATAAGTGCAGTAATCCTGTCACCTGAGCAGCCGCCTGTGTAATATGCCTGTCTGTTTAATTACCCTGAGATTTTATTTAGACCTGATTCAAGGTTGATGGTGGTTATTCATATAAGCATGAACCATAAACTTATCTTGAGGCAAAATTTTCCGGAAGTACAGGGGTATCTATTGTTCCAAGTTTTATTCTGACCATCTTTAAACTATAATAACTGTCTAGCTTGAATTTATCGAAGAACAAGAAACTTGACTGTATGTGGTTCATGTATCAAGTACTGAGATCAGCTGAGTAGTTCAGACAATAACCCATAGGCAGAATTAGAGATTGATTCAGAACTCATTCCTTAGCATTAAAAGCAACTCCAGATTAGAGACATGAGTTCAGATAATTGTGATTAGAAACCTGACACAAAGATGTTCTGAATTCCAGAGGATTTGGTGGAAGTTGTCAATGTTCAGCACTATTCAAGATTAATTCCTCTATGTTAGTTAGAGCTTATGCTATCTGCTGCTAGAAACAGTCTAAACATTTCCTTGAAGTATAGCCAGGTTTCCAGCCATTGATGTCACATATAAAGGGAAAAATAAACACAGAACGATACATTTAAGTTGTTAATCTATACAAACATTTTTGCTATGTATTTCACTGAAGTAGAGAACTTAGAGGAATGTACTTAGGGACACTACAAATAAACAAGCAATTATTCTTATTTGAAAGAGGAGAAAGGAGGACTAAAGTCTGCTGTAATACATATTGATCAACTTCAGAATAACAGGACTAATTTTCAGGGAGTCATGCCACTGAATGAGACCAATAGGTATTGGTTCCATTGCTGTAAAGAGAAGATGTCATCCTAGTATTGCCAGAAAAAAAAAATAATTATTTGTATATGAATATGAATTAAGAAGTTAATTTATCTTTCAGGTTTTTATGTCATTATCAACAATATATCTCATTAGCAGAAAAGAATATGTAGAGGTACCTGAAAAGTATGGTGGCTCATTCCCACTGTATTCCTTATGCTACCATAAAAACCCACTCAGGACTTCACAGGTATTATTGTCCCCTCATTTTCACTGTTTAGTAACCCCACGAAAGTCAATGAAATGACGTCAGACGGACTTACCTGGCTCACCTGCACTACCGTAGTCCGGTGCTGCTTACAAGAAACCTTTGCAGCGTATAAAAAAAAAATCACTTTCAACTTAGCTTGCTATGTGCTTTTTATTTCCTTCTGCTCTTCCAGGCCCCTATTGCTGATATCCAGGAAATACAAGAAAAAGCCACTAGTATCAGATAAAAACATATTGATTTTAATACACCTGTCTTCAGCAGCCTCTTTTTTGCCTTATATCCAGATAAACTTTTGTACTGATAGCATTTTTTGAAGCAGACTGAGACTAGGACCTCCGTGTGAAAAATGCACTAGAAAAGCTTTGTCTGGTCTTTATTTACTTAAAAGAATTATCTCAATGCTTAAAAGAAGTATTTGGAAAGTGGTTTTCCTCCAAGAAAAATATAAACAGAAACATATAAGCATTTTTAAAAAATTTTTTTTCATAGAATAATTTCAGAAAAACTCCTGAAAATTTGGACTTGAAAATGTTGGTGTGGTAACTCTAAGGAGTCACAGTTCATACTCTGGTCCCTAACAGGGCAATATGCATCCATGCACCAAAGTGTTCCAGCTTCTTACATGTCTTAAGAGTTCCTGATCACAGTGCATCAAAAAAAGTAGGATAATAGGGAGGTTAGTTCACAGAGAGGAGAGCTATCAGAGACTCAGAGAATACTTCCTAGAAGGCTTCGAGCATCTTGAAATACATTCTTTACTACTTAAAGCCATAATTTTCCAGTTTTTAGTCAGCGTCTTAGTTTTAAATGAAGAATTAGACACACCTAGCCTATCTTTACTTCTGCAATTACTATACTATATAATCTTTCCACAATAAATGATGAAAAAACAAACACAATATTCTAAATTTGTAAGTATAAACACTGTTGTTGACTGGAGCCACTCAGTTAAAATACACATTGAAAACAATGTATCTTGGGATCTCATAAGGCACAGAGAGATTTTGAAGAAGGCATCATAATTATTCAAGAAAACAAAGTCAAAGTCCTTTTAACGTAAATATTATGCTCCTGCTCAACCTTATCATGGAGCCTGCAACCGAAACAAAACAAATGTCATTGATACCAAGTTTGCCTTTTAATTCCTAACAACAGGTTTGACTTCAGTAAATGCCCTCTGCTAGAATAACAAATGGTCATTCTCCTTCCCAGTCATAAGCACCATCTGCCATTTAATAGGTGCTTCAGTGACTCATTAGTCTGCACTTAAATTGACTTTGAACAGAACACTGCCATTTTATTGCTGCTGTGCTTCGCACCACCAGCTAGGACCCTTAAAGTCAATAGTGACAACGTCAATATCTTTGAAAACAGTTTCCAGGCTTGTGTAACCGGTGCTGGAACTTTATTTTCAGTCTTAGTATTGTTTTCTTCACCTGGCAGTGTCTGAATTCTTAAGCATACAACATGGTCCAAATACAACTGTACTATTTTTCATGAAGTAAAATTACAGTACATATTTTCAAAGGAGATGTAAAAATGTTTTGCATGTGGTAAAAGTGTGTTTGGAGTGCACAACTGCCCAACAGCGTGTGCAGAGTTGAATTTTGTGCACCGAAATAGATATTAAATGAATATGAAAAAGTATTTATAGACATATTTTTAATATTGTTTGAAAAGCTACTCAGAAAACATTACTGGAACCTCCTTAAGTAACAAATTAAATTGCATTTTGATGCCAATTTACCTTCTCCTCAAAATTACTTCCAGATGCATCTATTTCTGTAAATGTTCTAGCTATTGAATACAGACTAAGTGCTTAAAATCGTATTGCTAAAAAAACCCCAACAGTTCTTATTACAACCAATGTACACTTTGCCCAAGATTATAAAAACCGCATATTTACACACCCCTTTTCTATTTGCAATCTGCTTGCTTGTGATGTCAGATGTTAAGGACCATGGTTGGAGATCACTGAAAGGAAAAACTAAGTAGCCTTGATCTTATAGGGACTACTTGACCAGCTGTTGATACGTGAATGTCCACATAGAAAATAATTAGCAAATAATACTAATTAAAGAAATTAAGAGAAAATAATTATTAATTGAAAACTAAGCCCACATTATCAGCTAATATCACCCTATCAAATAAGTATTTGCAAATTAAAGAACATGGATGACTCTCATACCTTCTTTTCTTACACCTTCTATCCTCCCAAATACAGTAAACGCCCCTACATGCTGGCTAATAAGAGCTACAGACCTTGAAAGAAAACCATGGGGGCTTACCTATCTCATGGTGACAACTTCACAGATACCTCTTTTATTTCCTGAACCCTTTTCTTGACAGAATCACATCTTATAGCCTAATTCCACATGTAGACTACATTTCTGTGGGTATTTGAGTCACCTGTCCTCCCCGACAGTAATTCAGGTCACACTTAGCAACAAAGCCTCTTTCATCCCCAGGGAGTTTCAACATGAGGCAAGGGCAATAAAAAAATCTATAGCTGAAGTATCTGGCTATGATCAGAAGTATGCACTGCAACCTCCAAATTAGGAGATGTTTCTCTGAAGACAGAAAACATGCATGGATCTGGTTACATTAATATATGCTGGTGACAAGCTGAGATGAAGTGATAGATTTTTCAAACATCGAAAAAGCCCAATACTGCTCCAGTAGCAATGCTAATAAAGCAATATCCAAGCACTATATCTCTTCATATTGTTTCTTTCTGGACAACATGTAAGCAAACTGCACTGCAGCCATACCAAGATAACTAGAAGGATGCAAAAAAATAATTACCCCCTTGTTACCTATAGGCAAAGCAAGGTGTAACTCCATACTCATGTCCCTGAGAAATTACTAGCAGCAATGGTAGGACCTGGAGATCTCAATAGGAGCCTGTCTTTTGTCTTCCCATTACCTTTTTCATTGGGGATATGAGGGACAGAAATTCAGAAAGGAGAGACAGAGGAAGCTTATCTCCACATCTCAATTTCTTTCTTTCCCCTGTATTTTAAATATTTTACATTTTTAATACATTTTAAATCTAAACATCACATACCCTTTATTAGTAGCAACTAATAGAGGTTTTCCTATAGCTCTAGTAACATCACGTGTATTATAAAACATGTTTTAAAAATTGGCATCTGGAAAAGATGAAGGTGAGCATCCAGAATTGAATTCCATGACCATAACAACAGCAGTAAAAGATGAAAAAAGGCAATATGCCAGTGTTGGCTGAAGATCTCTTCTCTGCAGTTCCTAGCAAACATAGAAAGGTAACATCAACCTTCGCAGCTCCTTTCTAAAAACCCACTTTCCTTTGTCTCCTCCTACATTCAAAGCCAAAGGTTTTACAGATCACATGTGCTAATCTTTGTAAATTTAGTCAAATATTTCATTAAAACAATCTAATTTATATAAACTACATAGTGTTTATACTAAAAAGTTCAGAAATTATTTGCTCTCCCAGAGACAAGACTAGAACTGAGTATCAAAAGAACAAGCATAAAATGCCTTTGCTCCCCAAAGATAATCACAGCCATCCATGTGGGAAGGAGAAATACCATTCCTTACTCTTTGGGATTAGGGCATTCTTTTAATTTGCCATTTGGCATTATGAACACAGTAAACAAAGAGAGAAAATATAGAAACCATGTGACTGTTTGTTCCATAGCCTTGTGCACACTGCTGCTGTAGACTTGCTTTCAGATGTCAGTACAAAGCTGCCTGCTCACTGATGCTCAGTAAGAAATGTCAGGGAAGAGATAAGCAGGCTAAAAGGAGACTATTTTAGAAACATGGACTGTTCTATCATTAGTTCTATAGATAAACTTCCCAACATATTTTTGAACAGCAAATGTTATTGCTTAGCCAAACATAAAGTCAGAAGGAGACAGTATTTTAATATGGAAGTAGGGGTGATTTCAGGACCTTCATATAGGGTGAGATAGTTTAACCTTGTTAGGCTGCTGTTTTAAGCTGCTAGCGTACGTAAGTCTTCATGTTAAAATGATTCTGTTTGTCAGAAAAATGGGGAAAATATAAGTGTAAATCTTCAAGACATAAGTCAGAAAATTACCTATCTTCAGGTGAGCATTAAGATGTCATGGAATGGTAAGTAAGAGCCAAATTCTAGATAATTCTCAGTTTTGCAATAGAAGGAATTCATAGAATCATAGAATGGTTTGAGTTTGAAGGAACCTTTTAAAGGTCATCTAGTCCAACCCCCCTGCAAGAAGCAGGGACATCTACAACTAGATCGGGTTGCTCAGAGCCCCATCCAACCTGACCTTGAATGTTTCCAGGGATGGGGCATCTACCACCTCTCTGGGCAACCTGTTCCAGTGTTTCACCACCCTCGTTGTAAAAAATATCTTCCTTATATCTAGTTTGAATCTACCCTATTTTAGTTTAAATCCATTACCCCTTGTCCTATCTCTACAGGTCCTACTAAAAAGTCTGTCCCCATCTTTCTTATAAGGCCCCTTTAGGTTTTGAAAGGCCACAATAAGGTCTCCCCGGAGTCTTCTCTTCTCCAGGCTGAACAACCCCAACTCCCTCAGCCTTTCCTCATAGGTGAGGTGTTCCATCCCTCTGATGATTTTTGTGGCCCTCCTCTGGACCTGTTCCAACAGGTCCATGTCTTTCCTGTTCTGAGGACTCCAGAGCCCGACACAATACCAGCAGCAGGTGGGGTCTCACCAGAGCGGAGCAGAGGGGCAGAATCACCTCCCTCAACCTGCTGGGTTTTTTGATGCAGCCCACGATATGTGTGGCTTTCTGGGCTGTGAGTGCACACTGATGTCTCACATCCAGCTTTTCATCCACCAGTACCCCCAAATCCTTCCCCACAGGGCTGGTCTCAATCCCTTCATCCCCCAGCCTGTATTGATACCGGGGGTTGCCCCAACCCAGGTGCAGGACCTTGCACTTGGTTCACATGGGCCTACTTCTTGAGCTTGTCCATTGTTCTGAAATACCTCATAACTGGGACTTGTGGTATCTGATGAGGCACTTTATGATCACTGTTTCAGCACACTAGCTCTAATGCTTCAAACAGCAAACAAAGGGCATCTCACTCATCTTTTGGAAACATTCTGGAAAGTTAAGCTGAAGGGATTTGCCCAGCTTCCCAGCAAAAGGGTCTATTAAATTAGCTCTGTATCTGCTTGTGGTCTACTAATGTCAAAAAAGGAGCAAAATCAGGTGCATCAGGGTTTACAATGCAGAAGAACGTGTGCGGACCACAAAGTGAAAGCAGTGGGTTTAGACCACCTTAGGTAACACATTATTGACATCATCAAAGACTGGAGTAGTGACGGAGAAGACAATATGCTATTTTCTTGAGCTGATCCTGTACAGGCACACTCAATATATAGATCACCTTTACCTGCAAAAATATATTAAAATGTTCTTTTTCACAATATACTTTTAAAGCATGTTAGTTAACATATTTTTAGAAGTCCTCTTAGTCATATCTAAATGCATCCCAAAGGGATTTAATTTAGATTGCAATTAATTTTCCTCTCCCCTACACAGCAAGTACAAATGGTATAAAAAGCTCCTACATGAAACAGGAAGTATTTTAAAGCCAGCACAGATGTCAGGCAGTCATGATGCGAGGCAAAAATCAGAAGAGACTATGACCTATTTGGTACTATATTCTTCTCACATTGTTATAAATCAGGAGTAACTCTACTGAACTCTGGTTTATTATACTGATGAAAATGAGGTGTAAGCCAGAGAATAAGATCCTTGATTAATCACAAGGAGTTTTTCTGTCTGAAATACTTAATTGCCTTCAGCACGTTGGTTTCCTCAGTGTATTCATTTGGCTTGCATTGGTCATGCTGTTTTGCGTCATGTCTCAGAAGGTGGCTTTTAACAGCAATATTCATCGTATTGTAGACGTTATAAAAGGTTTGCTGTGCATTTCCATATGTTTGTAAGAGAGGCAAAAGTTACTTCACGCCACAGCAGCAGGATTCATAGTGTGAAAGCTAAATGAGTTTTAATGGGTACTTGTCATTTGCTCCATTTGTAACAAAAACTCTTGAGAACAAAGTAAAAATAGGTGGAGAAACGTAGTGCTACAATCCATAGTGCTACGTTACTGACATTTAATGTAATAGCACTTTCCTAATGCTATTTTCTAAATATTACTACTGTTCCAAATATTAACCCTTACATGGTCTGTCCCCACTTTCACATTAATGGGAATACATTATATGGAATTACATGCTTTATTAATGTTTACTCCTCAGAACAATCCTGCAAAACATTGTTGGACCTCTACTATCCCTCATGAGAAGAGACAGACACATTTTTGACTAGGCAATTAGCAGGTCCTTTGGGATTCCCCATGCATGTCAAACCATATGATCCTGACAACACCGTTCAATTTGCATTTAGCAAATGCTACGTGATTGCATAAGCTACGAACACATAGACATTCTCCACTATGTCTAGAAAATCGCACTTACATTGGTGTATAATCAAAGGTACAGTTTGGTTATGTTTTGACCATAAAGACAGCTACCTCTAGTGTGGAATACAAAAGCTATTTAGCAGCTGTTTAATACACATACAAATGTAAAAACTGGACTATTTACTTCAAAGTATGTTTCATTTTGAAAAATTAAGCAACACTGTATTAAAATATAGAAAGAAAAGAATGGACATTGTTCACATCAGGGAAACTCGCTGAGTTAGACCAACAAGGCCACAACCCCTCTAAGCAATATATCCATTTGTTGTCTACTTCACACTCTCGCTAAAGAGACAAGAGAACTGGGTTTCACTCACACCAGGTGTTAAAAGAAGAATGTTTTAGAAATCCTACCACCCCTGAGTAAAGCCCTAGAGAGGCCTAGGCCTCAACTCATGTTTGATCTATTGCTGCGTTTCTTGGGCCATAACTGAACTCAATGCAAAACAAAAGGAAACACCAGCAATCCAGGAGGAAGTACTCCACCCCATTTGGAGCGGTACAGATGACTACAGAAGACAAGGTGCCCCAATATCTGGGCCTTGTATTTCCATAATTTGTACAAAACATTGTATTTTGTTTCAGTTTTGTAACTTTGGCAAGCCTGTCACCAGGAGATATAGCTGACACACAGAGACACACACAGGTCCCTGAAGACTCTCACTCAGCAGATGTTCTTACTGTTGACTTCCCCCCACACATCACACATACAAACATAACATACACCCTAGTAAGTTCTTTGACCCCAAATTCTCAGGTTAAGTTCTCTTTCTGACAGTTTAAGAACAAAACCAGCAAGGACTTCTCTGTGCCTTCTCCACATGCTTCCAAGACAGAGACCTAACACAAGATACATACAGTCTGTAAAAAAACCAAACATCTCCAGCTGCTGAGCTGAAGGGTTTAAATAGCAACAAGTGGAAAGAAGAACCACCTGTGCTTAAAGCCCCAGGCCACACTTTAAAGGTTTTCTGTGCAATCAAAAAACCATGTTGTTCCACTACTAGCCTAATCAAAACTGCCAGTAAATGGGTTAGTAAGAAAGACAACAAATATAATGAGAGCTGGCAACTTTGAGCTTACAAAACAGGGCTGATAAATACTGTAAGGCTCTTGAATGACTCAAAGAAAAGGTGCTATAGATTTGCTCTTGCTAGTGTATCTCATTTAAAGCAGGTAGCTGAGGCAGTCCTAAGATTTAAAAACTTACAGGATGTAAGTTTAAGAAAAGAAACTATTAAACAGGCAGTGAATGCAGAATTGCTTGAACGCAGTAATGATGGGTAGGTACACACTGCTCTGTCTTTTCCACCTGAAAAAACACCAAACTCTCATACAAAATGTCTATTAAGTACAATGCATTTAATGTTTTCAGGATAGGCATATGCTTGGTAGGAAAACAAATGAGTCTATAAAAAGTATTTGTCACGTTGAACCCCACTGTGTTTTAGATTAATTACTGTTCCACCAAAACCAATTTGCAGTCTTTAAACCTGGAGTATCCTTTATGCCTGACTGTGCCACTGACTTGGATGACCCTTCCACACCAAATGCTGAGTTACAGTGTAAAATCCTCACTCAGACTTCAAGCCAACCTTCAGAGCATATGTTACAGATGGATTCAAGGACATGGGCTATTTCTTTACCTGTAGAAGGGAAGCTACAGCTGGGCAGTTCTGCGTTGTTTCCTACTGAAGTGTTTGAACAATTATAGACCTTAAACCTTAGGAAACAGAAGTCAGTTACCTATTTTGAGACCATGCAGAATGCAGACAAGCATGTGAACTAAACAAAGGAATGTTTTTAGAGGCTCAAGGATGTACTGTCTCTTTTAGAGCTAGGAATAAGCTCTAGGTTTGGAAAGCTGTTTAGATGCTGTTACCACGAAAAGAAAAAAGTCTTGAACTCCCTACACCACTCCAGTGAGTAAACTCTGAATAACCAAATTAATACACAGTAGAGAAACAAGAGCATACAACACAGCAGCTCTCATACCATGGAACTCCTTGATTTTATATGAAAAAAAGGTCCTTCAGTAATATCTGGTGTAAAATTTTCCATCAGGTTTTCAGTTCTGACTTTAAGTTACCTAAGCAGTAGAAATGTAATAGCTTGGCATTACTCACAGTGGCCCTTTATAATGATTTCGGCAATGCTGATACTTTCTGTGACTCCAGGCAGAAAGCTTTTTACCGGATTGTATCCCAATGCACCTACCACTAGATGATGATGCTCCTGATGACTCCTATCCTCATTTCTTTTGTGAATAAAATCTAATATGCAAAGTTTTATTTTATAGCAGGTTTTTTCTGAATCTACAGATTATAAAGTACAGCTGAGAATGTGCAAATTGTTATCCTTGAAAAACACTGCCTGATGCTTTATGTACACCCACACGATGCATCACCAATAATGACAGGTTGGATTGGGGTTTTTTGTAGTGCAGTGAAAGGTCTTTTTGAAGTTCATTTTGTGTGCCTGCAGTCATTGTGTACTGTATGAAAGATTCTCGAAAGACTAAGTCCATACTAATGTAACAGCCATAGAAAATGTTGGAAAGTGCAACTAAAAGAAGTCAATACATATGTGTGGGGGATTAAATAAATCTATAAATATTTTTTTAAACCCATAACTTGGAATTGTGTCAATAAACTGTGCTTATTATTTTGCATCAGTAGGAAAGAAAAGAGAAAGGGAAAGGGAGCAAAAAGACTTACGGAAAAATTACTTTCCTTTAAAAAAAAACTAAAAAAAATTTAATAATTTCAAATGTTGCAAGACAGAACTATGTCTGCTCCCCCAAAACAGAATATCCAGCCTGAGAAGTTTTTAATCACATGCTATATTGACTGAAGAATGAATGTCTTGGCTTGGGCTTCAATTGGCTGGCTCTGTAGTAGATTCTCCTGCCTTAGACATTTTGCAAATGACATTTTATACAGAGAAAAATTACCTGGGAAGGCAGAGCAATCTCATCTTTTAAGAATTTAACAAAGATTACAATACTCTGTTTAAACGTACATCACAGCATTGTGTTACAATGGCACACAGAGCTGCATTCCTGGTCACATCTCCATATTTATGCAATAGCATAGAAAACACCTATTATTTAATTATGAAATTAAAAATTCAAGTCTGTAAACTGCTCCTCAGTGTATTTTTCACTTATTTTTACATTTCCAGATGCTATGTAAGGCAGTCCACCGTAATGGGAAGGGCACCTAAAAACAAACCCAAGGCTGAGACAGTAATTTTAAGTGTTTTCATGGAACTGGGAAAAGAGTTCCCCCCCCTGGAAAAACAGCTGGTTGCCCTTACTTAAGAAGGTCCTTGTTTATGTTTATGTTTTAGATAAAGGCTAAGGTCAGAATAACAGTCAGGAACAATGACCAATCTGGACAGCTAGTTTCTTAGATTATATGAAGGCTGTTTAAACTATCACTGAAAATGTGTGTCAAATTAAGCAACAAACTCCAAAAAGAAAGGTTCAGATGAAATCAGATTTTTTTCCAGCCTTCTAGTCTAATATTGCTCCTCTAATGTCTAAAATACTGCTGTCATTCAGTTGATTTCTTTTGTACCAGGAACAGTTTAACAGTGAAACACATCATCCATATAACTCTGGTTTGGGTAAACAGATTGAAAAATACCAGGCTTTCCTAACTTCTCTCTCCTGGCTGCTATTACTTTTGTACTGACACAGCAACCTGATATAAATCTCACCCTCTGATACAAAAGCAAAAACATCCTCTGCCTCCCTTGTGATAGCGGAAGAGCACATCTTCCCTCATTCAAGAGTTCAGAGAAATTTCTGTAGCTTTCAGGTATCAGTCACTACAGAATCATTAGAAAGCTGCATCACCAGCTCAACGGAAATGTAGGAGGGAAGAACATTCAAAGATAAATCTACATCCCCCTGCCAAGCTCCTTTAATACAAGCTTAAGCCCTACATTCCCTCCCACTCCTGACATTCCTGACTCCAGTCAATGAGATTACTTGTACAGAGGAAGCGGGAAAGGAACTCAGCAAAGTTCTGAACTAGAAAAAAGGTCCATACAGAGCAGATTGAGGAGGGCTACCTTCTGTTCAGAGAAGCCAGGCAGAGTGAAATGTAGGAGGTGGCCTGCAATTCAGTGACAAATTGCTGGAGTTCTCAGGGGTCTGCAGCTGTCCTCACCAAGGAAACACTGGTAATCATGAGTCAGCTTGACATCATCTCTGTCCAGCCTTAGACAGTAACGCCCATCACATTGGCACGCCAGGCAGATCAGTATGCCTGGAGCATAAGGATTTAGGAGCTTGTGTAGCTATGTTAGCTTGTCTGAATGGGCCCCTCTGTTGGAAATGGGAAGGGGGACTGTCTTAAATCCAACTTCTGAAAGCTCTTTCCTCTGAGTGCCTCCAATAACAAAGGAGTGTCCCATGCTGTATGCTGTGCAGTCATATTGCTATGATAGCAAATATCACCTCAGAAAAGTGATAATGAACATCGGTCACAGCATTGCCTAGAACAAGATCAGTATGGTATCTAGGTGGCTGTCTCATTTGCCCACATACTCCTTCATCTGTCCCTCAGCAGAGCAGCTCTCTCCCCAGAGCCCAGGAGCTGTGCTTCTCTTTCCTGGCACCTCTCTTTCATTCAGGGCTGCTTGAAGACCTTTTCCTGGCAACACTTCATTTCCTTTCTAGCAGCAGATGCTGCAGTCACCTTAAAGTGAAGATTTAGCAGCCAGCAACCCAGGATTATCAGCAGCAAGTGATCAGTACAATCATTACAAGCCTCTGAAAGACACATGGAAAGTATGGTACAGACCTCTCCCAGATGCACCCCAAATTCTTCCCTTCTAGCAGGCTTGGCAGAAGCGTCATGTCCACCACCTTACTACCATTGGCAGTAACAAAACTGAAGCTGACCATGAGTAAATAAATACCGAAAAATATACAAAATCAAGAATACAGAAATATCCCTGTACCAAAGCAGCTGCTCTAATTATTTAGCAGCAGCTAACAAGAAAGGGAGCTTAATTTCACATTCTGAGACTGGCTGTCATGCTTTTGCAAAAGAATTATAAATGTCTTTGATAAGTTTCTCTTATTTGTAGACAGCTCTGTGCTAGACACATCCCAGGTCAGCAATTATCATCTAATTGTGCAAGTCAGATTTGGGGAATCAGTCTCTAGGATATTGTGCCTTAGCAACAGTGGTAATTGCAATTGTGGAAAACATCCAGGTACCTCCAGGTGCCATTTTTCTTCCAGAACTTCTGAATGTGAGTTATCCTCAGACAATTTCCAAGTTAAGTCAGGAGATCCCAATTTTCAAAAATCATTCAACTCAGATGAGATTCTCCTGCAATCTTAAATCTACTCTGGGTAATTCCTTTGTATTAGGAACATTGGCTTTGATACTGCAAAACCTGTGATTAATTTAGGTTTAAGAATAATCCCATTAAATTCAGCCTTCTCTTGTGTATTTGCAGAAATGCTGCTGTGTACACAGGTTCACTATGAAAAGCAGGTTTGCTGTGTGTTGCACATTGGAAAGCAAAAGGGAAATGCGTATGGCAACAGGCCAATTTTAATTAGGAGAACAGGAAATGGCTCTCGGGTATATGATCTTCAAGTGACAACTGATGAAAGTGTTTCATTTACATGAAGATGTTTAAAATAGTTTACATGCCTGTGTTTTGGACTGACAGTCTTATTTTTCTCCCCGAAAGGCTAAACTCCACACTTTGACATTCTTACCCCTACATTCTTGGAAATACCTAAAATCAGTGCTGCATTTTCCTAGTTTCTTACTCCAACCCTAACTGCCTCTTCAGCTTGCATTGTTTGAGCAGTAACAGGAACACAGGGGTGTCTAATGCACAGAGTAAAGCCTGCTGTTGTTCTATTTATTGGAACTCCAAAGGGAATCCCTCAGGCATGCAAAGATGCAAAAGGGGTAGGAAAAAGTTGCTTAAAATAACAATCTTATTTTAAACATGGATTAGAGATTGCACTGTCTTTCCTCATAGCAAAGCAAGTAATGCGGTGAGGGAACTGAGTCACATGACTGTATCCACATACTTTGGGAATACAGTCATATGGGTTAAGAGGCACAAAATCTAAACAAGATCACCCAAGAAACACATTAATGCTAGCATAAACAAATGGATGTTTAAATTAGAATGAGGCCTCCATAATGGCTTTGCCTTGTTATTTTGAGCACTGATGAGGCATTGCACAAATCCCGTTTGTAAGTCACCTTCTCCTTTCTCCTTGTTAGGAACTGTTCTGCATCCATGGAGTTGAAAGGGTTTATGTCTTATAAAAACAACTGACAAGCTGTATTTCATGAGGACTGTACAGTCTAAACACAAGTGTTTGTAGCTACATTTCCATGGTAACAGCAAAAAAATTGGTTATAATTTTTTCAGAGTTTGCTGTCCATTCTTCCTTAGACTATCTGGCATAAAAGTGTCTATTGCTTTTCACCAGTGCAGTACTGCAGAAATATTTTTAGCTCTGCTAACTCAATTTCATATTTAAATCTATCTGAAAATGAGTTAACTTTCAGTCTGCCAAAGGATATCAGGCAAAGCTTTCACCAATTTGATTTTGCTTTGGCTTGTGATGATGGAAAGATTACACCACGTAACAACAAGGAAATGTGTCCCAAAGTTCTAGAAAAATTTCATTATTTTATTTCAATTTCATTATTACCCTTTTGAATTTATTTGATATAAAATACTGCTGTTTGTTGAACTTGTGGAGGCTTGCACTATCTCATCAGAAGTCTGAATAATAACATAATTATATATTCAAAGGATCTCAAAGCAGATTGAGAAAATTACATATGCAAGTCCTGCAATATTGCAGGAAGCAGGCATAAATTGTTATATTTGACAATAACTGAGGTAGAGATTAGTGATGGTTGGGTATTTAGATGTTCATTCATAAATCCAGTTAAAGTCAATAGAAACTGGTTAACTTCAGTGTCATAAAAAGCCTGCGTACTGATACATAGAATGAGTCTGGCAGAAATGAAGCTCCAAGTCCAGCATTTCTTGATTCCCAGATGCCTTCTATAGCTAATAGACCATATCTCAACATTTTTTGATAATATAAATTAAGAAGCCTATTATGGCAAAAAACATTGTTGCAGTCTTCAACCACAGCTGCTTTAAGAGCAGACACTGTACTGCAGCTAGATGTAAGGGCAATGTTGTCTCTAATTTCATCCCAAGGCCTGTTGCCTGTCTAAAAAGACTAACTGATAAAAGGGATTAAGTTCTTTTGATAAGAACAAATTCTGGGCTGCTAACACCAGACACAAGCTTCTTGTTCATACTCAGGATAGGTAAGGAGATGGAACGATAGCACAAGAACTTCCTAATGTCCACCCAAAGTGCCTGGACAGCGCTCCAACTAGAAGATTTCTACAGGGCAGTTTCATTTCTGTGCCTACTTATTCTTAATAACAATCTTCTGTAGCTGCCAGCAAAAATTTAATGGTGTTTATGAGGGACCCTTTGTCCTTGAGACTGAACCATTCCAATGTTACTAATACTTTTTTTGAAACTTGGAATATTTCCATTTATAATAATGTTTTACCCATGATTCCAGGTTCAGTGGCAAAGTAGAGAGGTCTATTACTATTTGAAGGCGAGCTCCCCTCAGGGTTTTTTTTTCAGTTGATTCAGCCAGAAACATTTATGCAATACTAGAGTTTGACAGAGGACGTCAGGCAGAGGTAAGTATAAATATAAGGAACAATCAGTCTGAAGTTGTAGCATTACTTCTTCAACTAGTGCTCAGAAGATTCGAGTACACAGAGTATTTTGTTAATATGGATTAAGGAAAATTCACATATGTGAAACAATAGGATTCTTAAAGATAAGGCCAGGGAAACAGTCTTTTGCCTGCCAGTAACTCCTTGTCTCACAGCACTAGGCTTTATGTCCCCATGCTGCCCTGCCACTCAATGGATAGCTCTTCGCATTTCTGGGCAGTGGGAAAATGCTATTATCTCCTCCTACAGAAGAAAAGACACGAGGTAGAGGCACTTACTCAAATTCATACAGGCAGCCTGTGACTAACCTAGGAATTATATTCTGTTCGGTACCTTATCCATTAAACTCCTCCCTTCAAGAATAAGCTGATATCAATTGCAGAATGCAGTTCTATTTTCCAGTACAGAAAGACTGTACTGGATTAGGAGAAGGATTTGACCCTCAACTATAAAAACAGTGATTTCTTAAATATAACTAACTTGGACTTTAATTCCGATTTGAAGCATTAAATCTGTTTGGATTTTTACATCAGTATTGCATTCCTTTATACTTCCTCCATAGTTATTTTCATGGGACTAAAACTCATGATCTTTCACTATGTAATTAGTCATAATTCCCCCCAAATACCAGGCAAACCAACTGTAATTTACCTGAAAATAGTCAGAATGAAACCCCCAGCCTCTGGCCCAGTGAGGACAGAAACAGATCACAGGCTTAAAGGTGCTGCAGAGGACCCTCTGATGGAACAGTGAGCACAGAAAGCAGTCCGCGTGCTCCTGCAGCAAGGCAGGTCTGGCAGCAGCACTATTATTAAGCAAATCTGTGCTTTAAATACTGTTTCATGTCCTCTTAAACTTGATCCCAGAATCCATCAGCCTATAACAAGCACTATTAAGAAAGAATACTAAGCCAAATGTTGAGTTGGGTAGACATACAGTACAGATCTTATTGTCTACACTATCTTGTCTTGGATTTTTTTGGATGTCCTTACTATGATGCTACTGTCCCACTTTTCCAAAGGGATGTAACAGAAAAGAGTTTACTGATGTTTCAGTGATGTAGGAACATATGGTCCTCGATATTTATAGAAAGAGCCCTGGGACTTCCATATATTAGGAAAGCCTGCAAGCTGCCATCTGGGATCCTGAAGTCTATTTTCTGTCAGTGATAACACATTTTACCTTTAGGCTTTAGATTTTTCTCTGGAATATATAAAGCTGAGTATAGTGCATGCAATGAAGTCCTGTTTGAAGATCTCTATAGACAAGCTCTCATTTGAAATACTGTCATTTGAAATGTGATCAATACTTGTCAGAGAAATTTATAAATAGAAACTAATTTTAGCTGTGTCTTTGTCATCCAGCTCATAGCAGAAATTCTCAGCTTATGGACAAGACTGACTACTTAGCTTCTTTTGGTCATGCATCACTTCCAAACTATATAGGCTAGCAGTTGAAAAGTTGAGTATCTACCAGCACAGTCCACATGCTGCATGGAGTAGTGTAAGAGTTCATTTTTATGCCTCACTCTAGCTGGAGACACAGTTGGCAGAGGTGGAAAAGGAGTAAATTTTTTTTTCTTTTTTACACACTGTCTGTCCACTATTATATTCTCCTGTCTCCTTCTTGTTTCCATTAGTTCTGCTAAAATAACACTAGGCTTTGTGCAATCTATAAAAAACCTTACTGAAAAGTTTTATGTAACACAAGTTACAAGCAGCTTTTGCAGCTCAACACAGAACTTTAACAATCTTAGCCCCTTTCAGTCCTACACATCCTTATAATTTTTCCAGATTTTTTTTTTAGTATTAAAAGGGAGTTGAATTTTACATCTATACTGCAGATCATGCCAGAGTTTTTATATGAATGGAAATATTCATGCCAAATTCCACTAAGTTTAATAACAAACACTTTAATCATATTACTTAAATTTTTTTTTCATCAATTTGAACTGTATCAGCATGAGATTCAGGTTCTTGCTGAGAACAGGCTACTGTGCAGTGATCCACTTACACTGCTGATAACAGTGATGGATGAGAATGACAACCCGCCAGTATTCACCCAGGAGTTTTATCAGATAGCACTCCAAGAGAATACAGCCAAATGTGAGAATGGTTCTTATGCAGTAACATAGGCTGTAAAATTATGATGAGTCCACCACAGCTCTGAGAAAGAATAATTATTTAGGACTTAGCTTTAGGACAATCTTTACTTCAGTGAGAATCTTACCTTAGTAGCTGCTAAATGAGAGAAACCAATTCATGCTTTTTTTTGCACAGGATTTGCAAGAGCACTTGAAAGATTCGTAGATTTTGATCTAGAAGAGGCATGATCATTCATGAAGTAACAAAAAACCTTTAAGGAAAAGCTTAGGAATCAGCAGTGGGGAAAAAAAATAATGAAAGGTATGAAAGCCCTCATTAATCTAATTGGAGGTGAAACTATAATATCTGAATTTTCACTATTTATTTCTCATGTCCTTCAACATATGCTTTAACATCTTGTTTTATTTGTATTTCTGCAAAGATAAACTCATTACCACATTCTTTATAGAATGTTATATTACATAAAAATTGTCTCAAACCAGTGAAATTAAAAACAATCAAATTTAATTCTAAACAATTTTTTTTTCCTGAGAAGTTATCAAAGAATATATATCCTTAAAACAACGTTTAACTGCTGTATTTATAGGGGGTTTTTCATTCACTCGCAACTCAGTATTTTTACTGTTTGCAAGAAGTGAGATCATCACAGTAGAAGCAGAGAATATTAATGACCCAAAGACTAATAATTCTAAAATTGCTTATGAGATACTGAGCCAGGAGCCTCAGGTATCAAATGGCTTTTAATTTCATATTGGCAAAGAAATTCGAATGATAAGCAATGAAATGGGAGCGATAACCTTGCAGGATTACAATTTGAATGCCAGTGCTGTGAAGCACTGTCAGACTCCTTGCTCAAGCAGCAGCCCTTTCGAGTGGCTCTGAGTAAAGCAGGTTTTCTGTAGTCCGTAGGAAAGAGCAACTGCTAACTTCATGTTCATTACACTGGCCGTTACCATGATTCAACGAGGATGATGCAGTGATTCCCCAGTGACACAGCACTATTGCAGCTCCAATGACATGGGTATTTCTATAGGAACTTTATAAATACCAATGGCACTCAGTCTGAAGTGACCAGTTTGGCCTATAGATCCATTTTACATAGAATATCCACATACATACACTCACAATACAAACAATTTTACAATTGAGACCGCTATAGAAGATCACTTACTGGACAGATCACTCCAATTTTGTTATCCTGACTTCTCTTGTAATCAGATTTAGAACAGATCTTGAATCCTAAGAGGAGATTATCTCTTGTCAAACCTACAACATCACAGACCCTGCGGCAGACAGTCAGGACAGCATACTGTTAAAGAATGTCTGCTTCTGTATCAAATATTTACTTTGAGTCAAGAAGCCTTGAAAGTTCACTTGTGTTTCCTTGCCAGATTTCAGCAGCTCTTGTAACATTTTCATTAATATGGTGGATGTAAACAACTCTCCCACCTTCTCACAAAGGTATACCAGATTTTTATTAAATTCCTGCCCCTGATAACAGCACATTGCTTACTATAGTAGTATTTTAGTGACTGGGAAGCATTCTCTAGTTGCAAAGACTTTCTCAGAAGCATCACCCACTAAGTGGTTATCATTGCAGCCATATTCTTTTCTCCTCTCTGTTCTATACATGAAGTCCAAACACATAGTTGACACTCCAATAAACAGGGGAAAAAAGGGACACAAATTAACAATGTATTTATCAGCAATGAATAACAAGCCAATATTTTAATGAGTTGATTGGTACATACCTCTTGTGGTGAATACATGGGTAGTTCTCTTAGCTGTACATGATCGTACAGAGGTGTGATTTGTGCGTGACTGAACACATGTGTCTACTTTTGCACCTTTAAGCACGTATTGGAGTAAATATCTTTTTTTTGGCTAGCAGTACCTGTATTTGCTACTTTGGGTGTGTGTGTGTGAACCATGTATATAGGTATGCATGAAGATTTACCTACTCTTGCATGGGCCTATATTTGATGAACAGTCAAGAATCTATTTGTGTAGGTTGTTCATCCAATCACTGAGCTACAGAACGGCTACCCATCTCGAGATGTTAAAAAAATCAGAATGAAGGCTCCCAGATCATGAAGTTATTCTAAATACCACTTGTGTACACCCAGACACATTGACACACAAATTGTGCAGGGGAGAAGGGGAGAAGAGTTGCCTTTTGTTTTTAAAACCTCTGCATTTCAATCAAGTCACATTTCTATCCTGTCTCCAGGAGATAAAGCTATAATCAAAGTACCAGTTTTCTGAAGATTTGCATTAACAGCATGAGCATTGGGCATACTAACTTGGATGTCTACACACCTGTAAGAACTCTTCAAAATACCAAGTGCCTCTTGAGGCTTTTACAGTAGGTCAGAGTTTTGACCTACTATTCCAGGTTTTACAAGGTCTTCTTTCCTTGGTGCAAAATTGTTTTTTGAAGACATGTCTTGCTTAGGTTAGAAAAATACTCTGATGAACTGAGACCAACTTCAATAAGATTGACAGCTTTTTCTTGCAATCTCAATATTTCTCTGTTGTTTTTAGAATAGCAAGTGAGGGCTTAAGGCTGAGATAAACACAACAACAAACATAGAAGTGATTCCAAGCATCCTTGATAACTATCTGGCCCATTAAAATGTTGTCATTCTTATTATAGAAGGTGCAATGTTTGATCTCAGAGGGGAGAGATTAACACGCCAGACTTGGAAACTTTACTCTAATAGCTAGCTGTTGAAGGAGTGCTGACATCTTAGAGAATTGCACTCTGGAGTATTGAATAATGTTCAGTTACTCAGCAGCTTAATCACTTCCATATGTGGAGAGCTATGAGAAGGGTTAAGGGTAGACCTAACTTTGCTCCCGCTAAAGTTAGTGATAAAATTTTCATTAATTTCACTAGGAGAAGAATCAGGCTAATTGTAGTCTCATACTCTGTCACAAAGATTAGTTCATTGTTTTGAAGTCTAATTACACTTACATAAATAGTGCTGGAAGGGAGAAATGGATGTATTGCATGGTATATTTATTAATCTCATATAGAACATCAGTTTTTCTATGCAAAAATACTTTTCTCACCTCTTCTTCTCTCTACTCTGCTTTTTTTTTCTCCTTAATTCACATGGTCAATTTACCCTAAATTGTGATTTTAGGATTACTAAGAGATGGATAATAACTACACAGTGACAAAGCTCACAGCACAGCTGGACTTTGACTACTTGAACTCCTAGATGTTACAATAATGCTTTCAAAAGAATATAATATTAAATTAATTAATTTTAAATTAAAAAGTGGGAGAAAAAAATGTCTATCAGGCACTGTATATAAACACTATAGCAACTATCGTAGATTGTACCAATCTCTCTCCTGTTACTATAGCTAAAAGTAACGTATTTCAAGATATAAGCCAGAAGCACAATAAAAGCTACTATTTTTATAATATTTTTCAATGTAAAACAGACAACTCATTTTTCATGAAGATACAGAAGTAGATATACTGATAATAAATATGACCAAAACAGATAAAGCTATGATATTCAAGTTCATTCGCTTTTCTGAAGAGGGAACCTTCAAAAGTCTAAACGACCCACAGACCGGCGCTGTGAGCATCTGGTCTGCAAAGGTACCACAGGATTTTAGCTGGGGAAGAAATAATTTGAAGCTTGTGAACCAATGGGTTAAAATTGGCTCAAATTAAGAGGTTATGACACACTAAAATCACAACTTTAATTCAGCCAGTAGCTGTTTACATATTCCGGTAGAGTCCCTTAAAAAACATGTTTTGTGATACGTAAAAGGTTCACAGCATTGCAAAGTTGATATTTTTAGCTAGGGTAATTCACAGGTCAAAACATCTCACAGAAGAGAATTACCAGTTTAAGCTAATTTCTACATTTAAACCTCTGGGCTAGATAGAAGGTTTCATTAAAAAATAATAGAAAGTTCCATACAAAACCAATCCAGAGTAACTATGAGTTTTGTTGAGTAATTCTGGATTTCTCTTGGAACTGGAAACAGAATCTCACTATTTGTGTTTTCACCTCAGACATTAGACTAATTCAGCTAATAAATACTAGGATACTGGTAGCTCCTCATACAAACTGTAGACCTATAAATTCTAACAGCAGATGCACGGAAAACTAATAAGAACACCTGCATGATTTTTTTTTTTTAATCACTTTTTTTTTCAGTCAGCTCTGTCCATAGTTTGCTCTTGCTGTGGTACCATATGACAAGGTAAGTGTAATTAGTACTGAATTGCCTGCATATGATGGAACCTGACAAATTAAAGTATATTCTCAGATATTTACCAGTCTATGGACTAATCTTGTATAGCTCTTTTGCCTTTTGTAATGTAAGACCTAATAAGGATTATTTAGAAGCAGTCCAGTCTGACCCATAAATCTGAAGGTCTTTTCTTCTGAACAGTTAAGGTAACCAGGGTTTGTGAGAATACCTTAATGACTATTCTGAGCCTTGCTTTCACTGTTATAAATGTTTTTTTCCCTGACTGTAGGGCAAAGTACACAAGCCCTTCTGAGGTAAAAAAAAAAGAAAACAAAACAAACAAAAACAATGGAGAAAAGGCACTTTAGTCTTACTGCAAAGTATATTAATCAGGGTTACCACTATGTCTTCACCCAGGGTGTATTGTATTAAGTTTACCTCTCTGTAGAGCTAACCTTTAATATTTTCTACCTCCTATTTAGCTCACATATAATTAACTTACAAAAGACGACAAATTTATAGGTGTGAAACCAATCGTAAAGAGTTTTTTACCCCTCCTGTGTTTTAAAAAGGATATTTGCCATATCTAGTGTCTCACAAGGAATATCTGAGAAACAAAGTCTAAAAAAAAGTTTTATCACTTGGCATTCCTTTTCCTTTAGTTTTCTACCTAAGATGAGGATCTACAAAAAGCCAGAGCATATGGACAGTAGACTATTGCCAAAAAAGCAGTTAGAACTCTACTCAAACTTTCCCTATCAATTTTTCCACGTTTAATTATTTACTGAAGTATTTCCCTTCTCTTACTATCACAGTGCAAGTACCAGTTTCACTAATTATTTGTAACATAGTAGCACCTAGGAATCTACTCTTCAGACTGGACATTATTATACTAATCTCTGCAAAGACAGAATGGGACAAAAGCTCCCAGTTCCACACAACTCACTGTACCAGTAATTCTGCTTTAGTACGGTAAATCAGATACCATCCTTGAACAGATTCTTACAATACAGAGGTAAGAACTGAATGAAGCTCCAGACTGGAACTCTGCATTTACTAACAGTACTTACAACATGCCTACTTATCACAGGCAACCATTATCACTTTCCATGGAGCTGAAACAGTATTAAAATGAAAGAAAAAAACCTCAGTTTGTTGTAATCTAGTTTCCAGCTAACTCCACTTTTCTATGAGAAACAGACATTTCCCTCTTTTCCTGTCTGGAAAAGCTCAGCACAATGCGATATAAACCTACAGAAGAAAAAAGGAGATACAAACATTTTTTAAAATTAGAATTAAATTATTTCCTTCCTAAAATATAGCCTTAAGCTCCTGGAAATTAGCGTTTGGTTTTTCCTCGACTTTAACCAAGCAATTTGCCTGTAATTGAAGTGGCAAGTGACACTACAGAATAAGTAAACAATTAAGTCATTGTACTTGTAAAAATAACATGAATTTTTTCTACAGTCATCTCCATTAGTAGAAGGTGGGGCTGTCAAGACCTGGTCTTTCACTCCTTATACTAACCTCTACCCCACTGTAGTGGGAATCCTGCTTGGTAAGGGCTATGAAATGAGGTATAGGGATCCATTTTTCTTCAGGTTTAAGAGGCAACAATAGAAGTCATTAAAACACGGTGTGCATTTTGTCCTGGGACCATATGAGTCACTAATAAATAAAGGCAATGAAAAAAAAGATTATCTTTTAGTAATTGTATAATGCAGGACATCCTTATTGGTTTACTTCTATGTAAACCAGCCTTACCTTTCCACTGACGTCAATGAAAGGGTAAAACCTGGGCTTTTTAGTGTCATCAATGAAAGTGCTAATACTCTTAAGCAGACAGCCATGTAAGTGATATCATCCTTTCAGTGAGGTCAGCTAGAACAGTAGGTTTTTAGTCACTGCATGTCACTTACAGGGCAGTTTTAGCTTCTGACAAAAGTGGCATAAGGTAAAACAGACTATTCAAAACTAGGTACCCAGTGAGTTCTCAGTCAATAAACTAATACGTAGAGATTTGGACAAGGCTGGCCATTATCAGCAAACATCAAATTTAGTACAAACTCTGTCCAAAACAGAAGTGGAAGATGTTAATTCAGAATTGGGCTTTAAAATTATTTGTTTAAATGTGAAAAGTTTAAATAGTGTTTTATTCAGTTTTCAGATTACTAAAGTAAGGAGTTTGGTATTGCCACCTAAAGAGATATTTTGTCCTTTAGCACATAATACAACCTATTGCATCCCAGCAGAGACTCCAGAAAATACTCTGAAGTGAAACAAAAGGAATATGGCAACATCATATTTGAGGGACACATATTGAACTCTGAAAACCTTGTGGGGAAAAATGCAAATGGGGGTTACCTGTACTTTATGGGGCTCGCCAGGCTTTAATCAATCTGTTCAGCTTGAGTACAGATGTCACTCCTGGCTGCCATCTTCCCTTGGGGGGTCTCTCCCTTTCACACGATGAGCATGTCTGGGGAGCAGTAAGTAGCACCACTCAGTCCCACTCCACTCCATACAAAAGCATCTAGAGAAAACAATGGTGGAGAACACACTAGCAGATTGTCTTTTCATGTGTTGCAAGTCTACGCGCATTGAGTCTGAAGGGGCTTAACATACTGTCAGTGGGAGATGTGTGGCCAGCGTCTGAAAAGTTGGAAACAAAGGAAAAGATTAAGCTGTTTTAAAAAAAACATCAAAACACTTATAAATAATGTAACAGTGATCCAGAAAATGCTGAGTTTGAATGGAATGGAATTTAGATAGTTAGATCCCAAAGTCTGAGGAACAAATCCACAGCCCCCTCCCAAACTAAACTAATTTGGTCTTACTCTCCAGAGTCCTTAATTCCTCTGATTTCAATAAGCTTGGCTCAGATTTCTAAAGTGTAGAATTTGACATGTAAATTCTTAAGTTACTAAGAAAGATACAGTCAGTTTCCTCCCTCTGGTCAACACATCAGTCACATTTCTGGAAAAAAGTTCCATAGGGGAAATGCATTCAACTCATCCTGCCACTGAAAGCTAGAAAAATGAATTCCTGTGTCTCTGGAAGAGAGGTGGAGAGTTGCAAGCAGGCAAACAAGGATGACCTAAGTCCTCACACTGTAACAGGAATCCCCAGCACCACACTGCCTGTTCTTCTGAAGTCTCTGTATCCATCACTGTTACCTTGCAAGATTGCGGAGATTAGTTTAAAAGAAAGGCACACAGAAAACACAAGTGCTCATTTAACTGCTATTAAAACTACAGCTAAACTAACTAGGGAAGTAAACGCATAATTGTTTTCTACTTTTTTATGAATCTGTTTTCCAGAGGGACACAAAACCAGACGTGATTACAGGTAATCACAAATATAATCACTCAGGAGAGACCACAGATACTAAGTGCAGCACAGGGTAGTGCTTCAGAACACAGATGTGTCTATTTGATTTGTGTTTATAGAGTAGCCCTTAAAGAGTGATGATGATTACATTATTATAATCTCATTTTAAATCTTTGAGATAAATGCTGACTTTGTTTTAGTGTTTGGTAAGCCATCAAAGTTACTAATAATTCTACTCTGTCTCTACAATTTACTGTGATATGTGTACTGTCTTGACGCAAGCCACACATGTCTGGAAGTAAATCACCACATTCAAGACAGTTGGAAATTTAAGTATCCATCAAATTATTGTGGTATTCAGAGAAATTGTCCTTACTAATTCTGATCTGGATCCTTTATCTGTAGCTAAAGTTTTGCTTAGGTAGGAGATAGTCATCCAACTGCTTTACTATTTTTTCTTCTCCTTCAGAGGAATATTTATCTGGGGATGATACAGGCTAGATGGAGGAAACAAAGGTGTTTAACTTAATTTGAAGGTTTTAATCCTTATTTCTGATGCATTATCTGAAAAAATACTAAAAACATTGAATTATTAAAAGTGGAAACTACATCCAGAAATGAAGAAAAAGGGCCCAAATGAAAAAAAGGACTATACCTTGGTGGTTCTCTGTAACTGTATTCTGTTTCAGTTTTGCCCTTTGGGAATTGAGGATTGCTCTATCTATTAAACTCACCTGGTGAGTCTCAGGTTGTTTTTCTGTGGAATGAGTGAAATATTATTAAATGTCAGTCTTTTGACTTCCTGGAGATACTGTGGTGAAAATGCATCTTCCTTTTAATGATTTTGTCATATCTTCATTATTATAGAGGCCACATGCCAAAACATCCACAGGCTCCATTTACTATTTACAGAACAAATTAGGTTCTTAGCAGGAGAAAGCAATGCACACACTTCACAGAATGTGCTGGGAACTGTGCCCTGGCCAAATAGGAAGAAAAGGAAATTTCCACCCCCAGTGAAATCTTGCATGTAAATCTGAGCTGTGCATCCTGCACTCACTGGCCCACAACAGATGTCTTAAATAGCACTGCTAATTATGTAACAGGAGATCCTTACAAAATAGTCAATGTACCTGACAACTGAAGTAGAAGAAATACTAGTGATTCTTGTCACATACATAACAGTATGGGCTATGGAAAGATTTATCAATATCAAGAACAGCAAACATCAAGAGGCAAAAGAAAAGGCGGCACCAAGAAATGGGCTGGTGTCCAGATGGATTTAAGGCAGGATCTGGCCAAGAAAGTAGGAAGCTCACTAGATCTTAGTTATAAGCTCTATTTCTGAGAAATTTAATGGAAGAACATAAAATTTAATCAAAGAAAAATATTTGTAAATGCTAGATAAAGCCTAAAGCAAAAAACCTAAGAGTTTTGGATGTGAAACCGCAAACTGTTCCGTTAGAAAAATCAAACAAAACTGGCAGCTGTTGTCAGTTTTTGTGCAAGTTTATTAGCAACCACATCTTATAACCGAAGTGGGTGCTGGCTGAAATTTGCAGCTTTATTTTACTTGTTCATTAATATTTCTAGTCAAAACTATATATCTATTCCATAAATTCTTGGAAAGTTTCAGCATTGTATCAAGAAGTAGAGAAATAAAAAAGTTACAGCCAAATCCAAAACATTCTTCCCAAAGGTTGTCCTGGCAAGAACTGTAATATGAGAATTTTATTCATGAGTTGTAGCTGGTATCATTGATGTATTATTTACTCTTTCTTAATTATACACGTATTTATATGCTTCACTGTCAAATAAATATAATAGCCAAAATCTATAAGGAATGCTAATTGACAGATAATTTTGTTCAAAAAGACATGTGGACTTTGTTTCCTTGATGTTGGAGAGGTTGTCAAATTAACGCAAGAGAACCAACTATATACAATAGCATCTGAATGCTACCATTTGAGGAAAGAGTATGAAAAAGATGTGGATGCTTTGTGGTCAACCTTAAAACCTATGGTTTTTTTTCATGGCATAGCAGATTGGTATTACATTTTTTATTCAGAACCTAAAACGGACATTGCAATTGTTTAAGGAACATCCAGGGTAAGAGTGAAAATGTTGCCCATGTTGTAAATGCATGAGTCTAGAATTCTGACTAAAACTGAGGCAGTAAAGTTATAGATGCTTTGGCACCCTGCCAGCAAGCAGACAGGCACTAATGAGCTAATGCATAAGTTCTTTCAAAGCACAGTCTACAATTCAATTTTTTTTTTTTATTTGCCTTGGTAATGTGTACCCAAACAACATTAACACAAGAGCATAGATTCTTTTTGAAGTAGATAAACCACTGGTTAATAGGACTGAATACAAGGGAATACCATATAAAGGAACTTAAAAAAAAAAGTCTAGATTTTTATTTTCTGCCAATGCTCACAGTACATCTTTTCATGTAAGTTTTACCATGTCTGTATCCTATCTTGGACTCAAAGCTTGTTAGCATTGATGTTTCTTTTCCTAGATTGGTTAGTACAGCTCCTTCCTTTTCAATCCTCCTGATTCAGCTTCCTCCCACTTAAGGCACTGATTTACTCTTCTCTACCATTTTGGATATCCTGGACATCTACGTTCCAGGTAAAAGAGGTGGGCATCCCTCCAACATGGCACAGCTATCTGCTGTGATGGAGCTGTTGAAGTCCTTTACAGTCATTCCACAGTGCAAAAAATTCCAAGAACTGTAAGAGTTACTTCATCTGCAAACAATCAACTGTAAGGCTGTTTTAAAGCACATATTACACACAACCAACCAGCTTTCAACATCACAATATACAGAGTGCAAAAGTATTTCAAAAGGTAGGATATGTTTAAAAATCAAACTAAAAACCAATGGCCAAGAATGTTATTCTGCCCTGATAGTAAACTACCCAAGTCCTCTCCCAATGTTCCTTGTTCCCAAGCTCCTGCTCCATTTCAGTCATCATGGCTCCAAAATACAAAAGCACAAAAGTAGTTCAAGCAAAAGGTAACTGGAATTTCTTAAATAAAGCCCAAACATTGTCATTGCCTAGATTTATACCTGGACATGACTATAAAGATTAAAACAAAACCAAGAAATTACCGCTTTCATTTAGACAGTGAAGATGGAATTTTTCTTAATATTAAGGCAAAATTATTAGCAGTTGAAAATCATATCTTACAAGTGGAAAACATCAGGAAGCCCTAATAGGCACATGCCTTTATGTCTTTTTCACTACTTCTCTTTGGCATGTCAGCCCTAGCTGGGTCATATCCCTTCATTCCTGTCAATTAAATCATTACATTTGACTGAGGAGTAAGCAGTCTTGAATCACTTTGCAACTATTGTAGAATAAAAGCATATACAGTGACCATTAGTGCTTGATAACAACAGATGACTTGAAAGTAGCCTAATTTGACTTGGCCTTTTGTTCACCTGCTCATTCTCTTAAAGGGGAATTAAAGTTAGCTTTGCCCATCACGAACCTGCGAATGACAATACAGATGCAAAACTGAATGCCAGGTCCTTTTATTTTTCACTTCTGAAAACATTAAATGAACTTCAGTATAGCTCACCACTACATTTCACTTTGCAGCTGCTCCCTGAGATGTGAGTTGCTGGTTTGCCATTGATGGGCACTATGGACAGTTTGGGTCACAGAGGGCCTAGACAGGGCAGCGACACAATGCAGGTCATTGCTCAGGATCAAGGTAAGAATGGGTTTGGGGTTTGCAACAGAAAACAGCATCTTCCTATCCATCTCTCTTTAGGACCAGCACACCAAATTCTGAGGTGGCACATATGGATACAAGTTGCACATTGGTAAATGAGTATGTAGGATAAATGATTGGCAGAAAACATACTTGCTGTGTACTAGGTAATCTCTGACTCCACAGTTGTCCATGGAAGAGAGTGCACCTGTGAAACTCCTATGATTCTGTTAGTTTTGAAGGCAACACGAAGATAAAGATTTCTGGCCTCAAATTCCTGTCCTTAGACTGAATTGTCAAAATTGATAGTTCCCTCTTGCCTAATATGAAATACTCTTTCAATAAAACTCTTCCTTTGTGGGTCATCGATTACTGGAAAGGCAGATTACCTGCACACTTGGACCTGTGGAGAGGATTCTGTGGCACAGAGTGGATACTGCAAGGATTGTTAGAAACCTTTGATGTGGTGGTTTATTCCTGCAAAATTCTATTGCTGATTACAACAGAGAAAATTTACTGTAACCTATTACAGCAGTGTGACGAAAATCCTTTTCTTTTACACAAAACAAGTCTTTTCCTGTAGTCTTTTCCTTTGTTTTAAAAATAAAGTTAGCTGTTTCATAACCAAATTGAGAAAGTATCTCTTAATGTCACAACATCATATCATTAAAAACAATATGAATGCACCTAAAGAAAAGCTAAATGGCTCTTACTGGGCTTAAGGCCTTAACAGCAATATACCCTGCTTCCAAACTGCATACATGGCAGCCTTGTTGAAACAGCTAGACTTAAAAATTGTCTCAGTTTTTTAGTGTCAAGGGGGTTGCCAAAGAGATAATCCAGTTTACACTGAGCATCACAAACATCAAAAATTCATTGCGACTTTTCTTCCTCAAAAACTGCTTTGAAATCAGCAGACACTGGGAAGCAATCTAATTGTAAAAAATAGCAGACTATTTCTAATGACCAGAGCTGTTAACTCAAGCACAGAGCATAGAGGCATCAGCCATTTATCGCTCTAGAAGCTACTTCTCTGCAGTGATTCATGCTTCGGTGACGTCACCAACCAATTTACCTAAAAAACCCCTGCAAGTAAGTTGGATAGGAACGTTTCTTTTTCAGTATCTGTCTGAATCACACCTAGCTGTGACAGCAGATGGGGAATCTTCTCTTGCCATTGTGAATGAAAGAACCATATGTGAAAGCAAGTGCTGTAATTTAAACATTCATCTGTGTCACATGAAGCTGTAGTGAGCTGGCTGCAGTGGATAAAGGTTGGCACTCAGATCGCCTCGAGCCAGCGACAACTTCTGAATGGTAAATCACTGAATATATTAGAGGGTAAGGTCAACAAGATGACTGTGATGACATTTCTTTATAGACAATTACAGTGAGAAGCAAATGGGATGATTCATTCTTAAATATAAATAGTATCCAGCACTCCAAAAGCCCAATCCTGAACAGTTTCAAAAATCAGGACTGGAAGGAGCTTAGCCTCTCATATGAGAAACTCAATAGCTTCTACTATTAGGCTTTAATATCTTAGCTTCAGGTTCACTGGTGTCAGAGGGGCTGCATTCCCAGCCTTTCTCCAAGAGTGCACTCACAATCTGGGCTGCTGGGAGCAGGATTCTGCACATGGGCCTAACAGATACTGGCTTGTTACTTTTACTAATCCACTATTGTTTGCTTGAAAGATTAATCACAGTGGGAGATTCAAAGGTAAGCAGTACATCACTCCTTCCATCATTTGTTCACGTTGTCAAGGAAGAAAAAAGAATTCATGGCTTGTTTTGCATCATTTTTTTGTCCACTAGCTTTGGAAGAGATTTCCTAGCCACGTAATTTATATTTGTAATTCGAGAAATACTAACATGAATTACACATACTGATTGAATCACTTGGAATTCATGAACTCACATGGATGAGACTTCTCTTGTAATCCTCTGAGCATCCTTTCTCTGCCCTCACTTCTAATTTCTGATTTAATAAAGGGTTTTTTTTTGTGGGAGGCTAAAATTATGTGTATTTCTTTAAATGAAGTTGAATCAATGCAACACAAAAAGGCATTATACTGCTTCTGCTTCAAAATCTCTATTTTCCAGACATCACACGATATCACCTGAGACATGAGTCATATAGACATTGTAAGATTTCTTTTTAGCAATGTTGTAATGACACAGCAGAGACTGCATTTGCAGCTGCTGCTTCTAAATCTATCCTTACAAAATAGCAGACATTTGTGCATGCAAGTAAGGATGCATTCTTGCAAACTTGGTATTCTGTAAAAAACCATTGCAGTATTTTCCTTGTACACACATGATCTACAGTTTTAAATAATTAGAGAACAGTTGAAAATCTTGCTCTGGAAAGTCTACACTTATTCCCTATAAGCAAAGGCATAAAGACTTTTTGAATACAAAACTTCAAATTCATAGAATAATTGAGGTTGGAAGGGTCTCAGGAGGTCACATTCTGGACAGGTCCAATCCCCTGCTCAAAGCAGGGCTAATTTCAAAGTTGAGTCTAGTTTCTCAGGGCCTTATCTGGTTGACTTCTGAGTATCTTCACGAATGGAGATGCCACAAAATTCCACATATTCTGTATAATAAAGATACACTGCTTCCTACCATTATTAGGGTCCTCTAAGACAGAATTGCTTGAATTGTCTTCCAACATTATGGCTGGTTTAGGTCGTCTAAAGACTTCATATAACACCTACTGGCTTCTAATCTGAAACATTATAGTAGACATATTCCCTATGAACTTAATTGCTTTCACATCTCTACACATCTGCCCGTTACTATAAACTATGCCACTTTACCACATTAGAGTTTATAATTGGTTGCTGACCAAAATGGGGCAGAAGACTTTTTTCCCCCCCCTTAGGTAACTATGCAAGTAAACCACAGTGAAAGTGCATTTGCATTTGGGACTTACTGCCTTAGCATACACAGCACCTTACAGGTAAGAGAACTTAGTCAGAAACAGTACTTTTCATTTTGACACCTTCAATTACACAACAGATGAATGTTATAGGCAGCCAACCACTCAAAAGCACATTATTTTCTACTAAAGCTAGAAGAAAGAGGATGTGTTTTGAAGTCATCTGAGCATTCCAAATTCTTGCACGTTCACTTTTTCTGTGGATATTGGTGCCTTCTACATGTTCTCTTACAGATGCATGTCTAGATCTAACCATGGGAAACACCTGGCTGGAACCCACAGCATACATTGTTCCCATTATCCTGAAAGAGAATAGAACTCCATCTCAAGATCTAACACATACACATAGTAGACAATAAGAAAACATTTGCTTTCCAATTGTCTCCACTACAACAATAACGGTTAAGACACACTATATGCTTATATTTTAAGGTAATTTTTGTTATTTATCACTGTAGAGCATCCCACTGACTTTAGATCTTAATTTTTGAGGACATCTTCAAAGACAAGCACTTATGAGTAAAATTTTCCTTCCAGCATTTTGGAAGCTCAGTGAGAACACAGGGAAGGGTTTTGTTTCTTGAAGATCAATATCATTAGCAAAATTTTAGGCAACACTGTTTCCCTGTTACCTCAACTAGGCAACATCTTTGGGAAATAGAAAATACTGTGAAGAGATAAGATTATAAAAAGTGAAAGAAAAACCCAGAGAGGTTTTCCAGATCATATTTAATCACAAATAGTTCAGCTGGTCCATTCACCCATCCTGAGGAAGGCAGGAGGATTCAAGAATAGTCTCTAGGAAATGCACTGATGGAATCAGACAGTGTGGACCAACTAGATCGGTAGAGTTCCTAGAACTCTCTTGTCCACAGTGTATAGCAAGGGTGGGTAAAAAAAATCATGTTGTTTCCTTCCCTAGTGAGTGATCATATTAGCATCTCACCATAACTGCAATTACAGGTAGAAGTTCTTGGAACACCTCCCCACAAACAATACGTTGTGCTTTGTTCTTTGTTCACCTTTTAGAGAAAAGTGGGTAAGTTAAATATTGCCCAGAGGTGGACCAGAATATTCACAGGACACTTTGCTAATTTGGCAAACTATATTCCCTTATCCTCCCTGATTAATCTGCACCTGCTCATAAGGATTTAGGGCACCATCAGATTGGTGATGAGAATGGTGCCTTTTGGCTTTATAATCTATGCATCTATGAAATGAGGGGTATTCATGGTAAGCATTTCACTAATTGTCTAACTTGCCAACTCATTCTAAGCTTCCCAGCGTTCATGTTCCAAAACAAGATTAAAAGAAAATGGTTTCCCACTTAATTCCCAAAAAGCTGAGGAACATCTAGGTATTTGCTTATATATTTAGCCAAAAAAAGGAAAAAAAATCACCACATTTTTCAGAGAATTGCATGTTATAGCACTGCCTTCCTAGCAGCCTTATGTTAAGGTTGCTCCATGCATTCTCACTGATGCTATTTTTGCTACCTTACTCTAAACTGTTCTCCATGCCAAAATACATCTTTAGAAAAAGCAGTTTTGTTAATCTGACAACATGTACATGAAAGCTCTCTTTTGCCTTGTGCCAAGAACAAAAACTCTTAAGTTTCTGTTTTGCTGCTGAGCAGTTGCCTCTGCATGTAGTAAGTTACCTGCAACTTCAGCAGGATATAGACAGTAAACTATTTTCTTGTCCTTGTTTCTGTCTTACTACCTCTAATGCAGGAAATTACTGAAGAGAATAAAGCTTGTCCAAGACTGTCTATTTTTCCTTACACATCCAATCTGGATTAGGTGCACTCAATGTCCCAACAGTACACCATTCAAATTATCTGTTCAGATATGGTATTTTAATTTAAAAAACACATTTTAATAATGAAAACTGTTTATGGCATTTATCTGCTCAATCACTTTGTTAGCAAGCAGTTTCCCAGAACTTTTTTCCATGCCATAGACTCAAGTACCTATGGTGATAACTGGGTGGAAAAGCAACTCAAACATACTTTGAAGAAATTGCTGGCATAATGGCAAGGGTTTCCAATAGTGGCATTCACTTTCAGAGAGGGACTGTAGAAGAAAAGTGAGTTACTGAATAAGCAGGGAAGGAGAAATCAAGAGTCTGCTTTCTGTTGCTGGCTAAATCCTTGACACATGAATCAGAGATGAAATCACAAAACTAAGAAGAAATATGAGCTGTTAAAAACAAGTCTACATAAATAGTACATCTTGTTTGACAGACTTAGTGAAATTTATTTAAGGGCTAATGCAGAGGACACAGGAGGCTGAACAAGGCAGGAAATAACATAACCCACATTGATGAAAAGACACCTGCTGCCTTGCAGTCTAGTGGGCTAGTGAGTGAAGGTAGCAACAGTGACAATACTGAGCAAATAAGAGTAAAATGTGAAAAAGGAGTCATAAGAGGAGTATGGAATGGGTAATCATCTGGACCTGCACCACAGTAGTTTTCAGCATTTGTATCCTATGAGTCTGAGGAAAACAGCCTTCAATTTATACTGTATACTGAACTTTGCCTCTGGCCTTGAAGGTCTAAGTTGTACCTGCTATTGAAGAAGTCATGGCATCTTAAAATAGACTTAAGAACAGATTGCCAACATGGTTTTTTTCCTGCTCTTGTCAGTGACCTACAAGATCCATTTATAAATATTGCTCACAAGTTTCTCCAGGCCCTTACTCACCAGTGTGGAAAGGCCAAGGACTGTTACTGCTGCAGCACAGCTGAAGAAAATAATTTCCACCCAGAGAAGAGGGAAGTGACTTGCTTTGCTCTTATATTAGTCAACTGGCATCTGTGCAGACCTTCCTGAATTGTCCTTGATTAAGACCTCAGATCTGCTTCTATTAAAGGTAAGAGTAAAGTATAAAAATTAAGAAAACTACCAGATAAGTTAATTTTACTTTGAAGCTGGACAATAGGATACTACCTGGCCACAACAACTATTCAAGGCAGATTGAGTACTGTCCATCTAAAATGTTATTTCCTATGTTATTTCCATGTTCTCCTTTCCTTATTTCCAGAATATTGCTTATTAGTGCTTGGTTTCTCCATACCTGAAACAGTTCACAGAAATGTGCCAACCATGGAGTCTACTCTCCCTGATAGCCCTCAACATCATGAAGGGCTCAAATCAAAAGAAAGCTCTACTGTGACACCTGTGAGACTGATGCCAGCTACCTGCTCATGAGATGTAGAATTCCTGTTGGAATGAGGCACGGTTTTCCTCTTCTGATAAGGTGTTATGGCCACTGTTTTTAACTGCAGTAAACCAGAACTGGTATCTTTTAGGTCACATTAAATTCCCACTTTGGACTGGGCACAGTCTAGTACCTTTACTCAGTGCGTATGTAGTATGCCAAAACCAAACTTCTACTCCCATGCTTGCACTAGACTGAATTGTACATAATATGAATGGTGGTTTCTCTAACGTGCCCGAACCCTCAATGTCTCCTTGAGAATCAGCCCCGTTATACTGAACAGCAGGTATGACAGGAAGTAAATAAGCATGACCAAGCAGTAATTATTCAACCCAGGGCAGCACACATAAATTGATCTTGCAGAACAATTTAAGCTTCCTTCTTTGGTTTGCAGCTCCCAGCTGCAACAGTTACATGCCTGTGAGATGTGCCTTCAGGGGTATGTCCCTTTTTATTAAGTAGGCCACTGCATCAGTTGTCAACTGTTTGTTGACAAACTGGAACATGAGAAAGTAAGTTATATACCAGGCCTTGTCTGGCACAGCTATGGAGTCATCTGGCAGTATTCGTTGTGGATATCGATGGATAAGGACACTAAAGCGAATGCAAAATACTGACAGAAAGCACAGTAATTATTCAGGGCCTGATCTACAGTAAGGGCACATTAGCTTTAGTGATAGTATTTCTCATGAAATTTCATTATTTCATGAGATGTCTTCTGCATTAGGGTCCTGACCCTGTTCCCACATTCTACATGAACTGGAAACAGATGAAATTGTATGATCGTCTAATACACAATTTGCCAGTTTAATGAGTTGGGGTTTTTAATAGCTAATGCACTGCAGTGTGTTCTGGCTGAGTCCCTAAGATGTTTCAAAGCCCAATTATATAAGGCCAGTAGGCACTTATTTTTAAGAGCCCATGATTCAATATATGCCTGGGTTCAATGCTCCCTGTAATGTTTTGATGTTTTTTATAAAAATTGCTACAGCGATTCATTTGCATGTATTTTTCCTTTGTTTGAAAGGGAATCATTTAGAGTGACTATTTTAAGGATTGTTAAGTGGAACCTCCTAAGAGTGAACACTCTGAAAAGATAAATGGAAACATCTAATATTTATGCTGTGCTATTTTACTGCATCTCAGTCACGTAAAATCAGATCACTATCCTACAGCTCTTGTTTTAAAAAAAGACAGCACTAAAAGTAATAAAATGTAGCAATAATTGACTTAACACAGGCGATGATTTAAAGATAAACAATTCAGAAGCAAAATTCTAGCACACTTACAATGCTGAAATTCTGCTGAAAAAATGCTGAAAGACAGGAATACAAAAGAAAAGACTCATCTACCCTCAGACAACAATTTTACAGTGTCCTTGCTTCAGTCATAGCTGCATCTGAAGTGATTTTGGGTTGCATCAACCTCTTGCTCCTGCTTCCAGTACATCCTGAAGATGTAGTTCATATGTTCTGGCAGTGACCCTAGTTTCCACTAACTCTTGCTTCCCTCAATATTATGCCTACACAACTGCTCGTGGGGTTACAGTACAAACCTAATCACTGATACTTGTGCTAGCATGAAGGGACAGTGAAATACAGCACAAAATCTCCTTGAATGGGCTTTGCTGCAGAAATCAGACCCTTGTCAAAATACAGCCCCACAAGACTGCAGGAAAGATATTGATCTCAATTCTATGAGCAATGAAACTATGGATATGAATATGCATGTTTTACCAAATCAGAGCTATACTTAATCCAGTACCAACTCAGGAGCTGACTGGTACTTTTGTTCATAGGGTCCATGCACAGTGGCATAAGGACCCTACAACAGCGACCCTGAGTGATAATCACAGCTTCATGTTAGACGACATTATCTCTGGTAGAGACTTCTTCAGGCCTTCAACTATGAGACCGATACACCAATTAAAATTGTCTTAGTGTCAACCAGTATAACTTTAGCTAGCCTTCTTGCCCATATAAAGATCTAGTCCCTTTTTGAATCTAAGTTCTCGATCCTTAAATTTCAAGGATCAGGATCCACTGTGCTAGACGGTCAAAGGGTTTCTTTGTTAATAGTATTTTGGATCAGGCTTACACAGATAGACTGATCAGTGGAATTGTAAAATTTGTAATAAGTGTTCAACTTCTGGCACAACTTGGATCTCTGACTGAATTCTGAAAGACTATTTGTGTGCTTGGAGTTGAAGTTGACAGCTATATTAATCATTTCCCCATAGGTTTTGAGGAGTGTAACACAGCTATTTTTTCCTCCTACAAAACATTTGCCAAACATTTTTTGACTGACAACATTTTTATAAGTGCAGACATTTGCAGACAATATATGAACTAAAATTCACTATTTAATTGTTTCAAGTCATTCACCTACTTCTAACAGTGTCTAGTAGTATCCCATATTAGGGTTAAACCTTCATTCTCAGAACTGAAACTTGGATGCTAAATATAAACTTGAGCCTAATCCAAGCTCTTGCTTCAAAAATGTTAGTTTATACAGCTGACTGTGCTAAGTGGGGCTGGAAAGTTGTTATTGCTGAAGAAGTTCCTTACTATTTTAAAGCAACTTTACCAGCTATTTCTTTGCTGGTCATTGCTAAAAATACATGGAGTATTTTTTCCTTTCTCCCCAGAGCAGTAGGTGAGAGCAGTGAAATGGTTAGGGGCTTTCACAGCTGACATTCTGTACATCCATCCACACATTTGGCTAGGAACAAAGTTGGGTGAAGAAACATGAGCAAAAAGAATCCATGAAGATAAAACAAACTCTTAACTTGCTAATAAAGGTCTGTAAGAGCACTGAGAATACTATATGTCCCCCCAAAAGAGGGGGGTGCACCACATCACCTGGCATGACAGTCATATGGCAGTTACTTTCCTCCTCCTCTACTAGGGTGCAACTTGATCTCGCCTTACCTGTCCTTTAGAGTTTGATCAATCTACAGCTGTTAACAGAATCACAGAATTTTTAGGTTGGAAAAGACCTTTAAGATCAAGTCCAACCATTAACCTAGCACTGCCAAGTCCACCAGTAAACCATGTCCTTTTACTCAAATCTTCACTTATGCTTTGTTATCCTTCTCATTGATTTCCAAAATGCAAAGAAAGTAAAGCTGAATTTAGTTGCCAGCTCAGGATTTCCTACTCTGTGAATGTTCAGAAACACTTCCACAGATTTTCTTTCACTCTATTTCCAGAATTGGCAAAGGAGGTATAACTAACTTACTGCATGTTAATAGTGACCAAGAAGAGCTAGAAAGTTCTGGTCAATATGAATAGTTTTTAATATTAAGACTTCAAGTGGATCTGCTTCTGTTAAGAGCCATAGCTCTACATAACAGACTGTTGGCCTGGGTCTCATTGCAGAATTGGAATTTAATCTCCAGTTTTTCAGACAAGAAGGTGCTTCCACATGAGGCAATTTGATCTTGTGCTCTTCCTGTTTAGTGCATTTGTGCGTGACAGGCTCCTCTTTCCTTTGGAGGAAGGAGTGCTTTGGTCTCTTCTTAGTCTCAGTGACTATTTGCTTGTGTACTAAGGACAGACAATGCAAAGAAGCAGCTGGGAGGACAGAAGGCAAGTTTACACCCATTTCTGCAGTGATTTTGGCATCCTTGTTGGTACCATTGGAACTATAGGTACATAACTGTCCATAAAACCAAAAATCTGAATCTATTTTTTCATTGGAAAACCTACATCCCCTATTTTACAGCTAATAACATTTCATTGCTGATAATCTCTAAATCAAGTTCTGTTTATTTTCCCTTTACTTCCTTAATTTAAAAATTATTTAGATGGAAAACAGTGAGGACTTTTACAAATTATTCTGGTTAAAATTTTTAAGTGTCTTTAAATATTTTTTTCTTTCCATTTTATTCCCCCAGGTTTCCTTGTGCTAATTATCTTTGTTCATTTGGTCTTCTTGGGAGTAAATAAAAAAGCTCATGAGACAATGCTCTTACAATCCAGAGTATGCTTTGGCAAAATGAGATCATTTATTTTACAAAACGCTTGTGAATGCATGGACCAGCAAAACTGTGCTATATTCACTTCAGTATATAAGTGTGTTATTGGAACATGCAAAATTTAAAAGCCAAACTCAAAGTTAGGTATCTATCAGGAATTTTCCTTAAGCCAAGAAAACAGTGATTAGAACTGTAATTACTGGTCATCCTAGCTTGAAAGTTTGAGTTGGTTTTAAAAGTAACAAGGAAGAGCCAGAAAAAGCCGGAGTCTGGGTGTTGGAGTTTACACCATTTTCAGTACAAGAAATGCCACTCTTTTCTCTTCAGGGGTCAGATCCCAGAAAGTACAAAAAAAGAGAATCTTTCACTCCGCTGCCATTTAGGTCAAAGGTAAGACTCCTCTCAACTGGGATGAAAGCATACTCAGGCCAGAGAGAAACAGCACAAAGTAGAAGTTAGTCTGGTCTCCATGGCAGCCTAATTAGGTAGAATTTGTTCCCCCTTTTCCCACATAAGGTACTTATTATTAGAAAATAGCCTTGTGCCCCTGATGAGAAAAGTAGCATTACTGTGTGTGGTAGTACAATAGAACATCCTGATCACATTGTCTATGGATAATTCACTGTATTTCTCCATTGTATGACTGACTGCATTTTTAAACACCCATTACTGCCTAAAAAAGTTTTCATCCCTGTGTCCTGGTTGCAGCTGGGATAGAGTTAACTGTCTTCCTAGTAGCTGGTACAGTGCTATGTTTTGAGTTCAGTATGTGAAGAATGTTGATAACACTGATGTTTTCAGTTGTTGCTCAGTAGTGTTTAGTCTAAGTCAAGGGTTTTTCAACTTCTCATGCCCAGCCATCGAGAAAGCTGGAGGGGCACAAGAAGTTGGCATGGGACACAGCCAGGGCACCTGACCCAAACTGGCCAACAGTGTATTCCATACCATGGGACGTCCCATCTAGTTTAGGAACAGGGAAGCGGGGGCGGGGAATCGCCGCTCGGGGACTGGCTGGGTGTCGGTCGGCGGGGGGGGGGCAATTGCCCTGCGCATCATTTGTACATTCCAATCCTTTTATTACTACTGTTGTCATTTTATTAGTGTTATCATTATCATTATTAGTTTCTTCTTTTCTGTTCTATTAAACCGTTCTTATCTCAACCCAGGAGTTTTACTTCTTTTCCTGATTTTCTCCCCCATCCCACTGGATGGGGGGGAGTGAGTGAGCGGCTGCGTGGTGCTTAGTTGCTGGCTGGGGTTAAACCACGACAGTGGGAGGTCAGTTTTTCAGCTACACATACAGGAACCAGGCTTTTCGAAGGGGACAGTTTCATAAACCAGCAAGAATTATCACTTTTCCTTAAAGAGTAGCAACTAGAGGGTCTCATATACTTCCTATTACGAAGGGAAAAGGCAAACTGGTTTACGTTCCAGTCTTCCTGTTCCCTTCCACTCTGAACAAGAGTGAACTGTTTTGTTTATTTATATTCTGTACCTGTCAATCACTTCCTCTTATATCCACTAAAAATATACTACTTTTGTCACCTGGTACTTACAACTTTCTTAAATAAGAACATGCTATCTTACTAGTCCAAGGTAGGAAATACTTTGCATGACTATTTAGGGTGAAGCAGTTTCTGTGCCAGAAACCAGCAACTACCTATTCACAATATAAGAGGGAATTGAACAGTGAGAACTCATCTTGAGTCAAGCAGCAGAAACTGAAACACATTCTGTGCTGCCCCCCACCCCCCAGTAGCAGTAAGCATCTTCTCATTAGCTAATCCTAAAGTTGAACATAATCAACAGCTTTCTGTAAAACTGCAATCTATGTGCAGTATCTAAATGCAGTCTATGCTTACAGTGGCACTTAAGACTAGTGGAATAAAACTTCAGCCCCTTTTTACTGGGATGCTATTTGAACAATCCTTTTCAGAAATTGAAATACAGCCAGTCAGCTGAGACTGCTTTTGCTAATTTAGACTTCTGATTTATAATTCATAGAAAATAAATACTGACCCTGAGTGGTTGAAAGGAGTGTTTTTGTACTTTTGTAACAAGGAAGGGAATTTTGTATGAGGGAATTCCCTTGTTTTGTAATAATGGGAGGGAAGCTTCCTTATAATTGAGGCTGATTTCATAGTTTTGAACTTGTAAAATAATTAAATCTGCCATCTGTATGTTTGGACCTATTTTTAGTAGCTCTTAAGTGGAAATACAGCTGAAATACAGCAGCTGATGGGGCAGGGAGATAGTGTAAGTGCACCCAAGGGCATGCAGTACAGCATGTTTTGTTTAAGCTTAGTCCTGAACCCTACACAGAAATCAAACTGAAAACCAAAAAAACCCTGTAAAGTGAAAAGAACATTTTTCAGTAATTTTTCAAACTGAAAAAGCCCATCTAGAAAAAGATATTATTGAAATCAGGTAGAAATCTTGTGGGAGACAATTTTATAAATCTGTGGAAGCTTGCAGGACTGCTCTGTCCCAAGGGGTTTCCAGGCAAATAATGCAATAGAAGAGCTAAAATGAGTTAATAGGTAGGAACTCCTTTAGGCCTATCTAACAAGCTTTTTGGGGACAGAAGGAACTAACACTTTGAATAAAAAAGGTTCTGCAAAACAGACAAGCTTGAAGAGAAAACTTTGATGAAATTTACATTTTGCTTACTGAGAAAAGGACCAAGTTTAAATTAAATACAGAGCATTTAGAGCAAGAGGGACACTCCCCCTCCTTATCCAGGGATTCTTACCCTTTGAAAAACAACCCATCATTTCTGCCCTTTTTTTAAACGACTTAAAGACAGTTTTCTAGCATATATTTCTGCCAAGTGCAAGTAAAGTGTTCAGGAGAATGCAGAAAATATTAGCATCTTTTCATAGCACAGGATTCTGACTATGCTAGATGTCAGGCAGTTAGTCCATCTGATTAACTTCCTTACAAAGTTTATTTTTAAATTTGTTCCAGGAAAACCATGTATTTCCCAGCAAAATTATCACTAATGTGCTTAATAAACAGTTTTGAGCCAGTTGGATAAAACTTCCCCAACAGATACTCAGGGATTCCCTTTTTCTTCTAAGTATTCATTTCCTTACAACGGTAATACCTACAAATGAACCAAGTCTTTTATCAATATTTGGCACGTATCTTGGATGGAGCCCTTTGATGAATACTATTTATATTATCTAAGAGAATTTAATGTCATTTCAAAAATATCCTCATGAGCTATTCAGGTCCACTGTTCCTTGCAGTCTTGCAAGGACTTCTTTCCTTACAAGAGCATCACTGCAAGAATATTGGTGTATTTAGCTGTGAAATTCACAGTAAAAAAAAAATATTAGCCTTTATTGTTTAATCCAAGCTGTGCAATTTAATAAACAGGCAATGAGCAACCATCTTAAATTTGTCATGAAAGATCAAAAAGACTGAGTATAACATAAAAGGTTAGTGGTAGGTAAGAAGCAAGTTAGGCCTTTAGCATTTCCAAAACAAGATCCCTTCTACACAAAATGTAAATGACTGCACCACAGGTCCTCAACTGATGAATCTGATGAAACAGAAGTGATATTATCTAATGATAGATATATTAATGGCTCCAGATTTCAGTAAAGCACACTGATTAGTCCTATGACATTTGCTTTGGGCAGCCAGGTGTTGTTTATTCAAACATAACAAGAGTTGCCTAAACTGCTTTACCAATGTGTCTCCAGGTCATTAGCATTCTACTGAAATCATTAAGATGAACTTTGTATTTTTAGCAGTAAGAAAGCATATTCTGCCAGAATTACCTTAACATTCAAGCAGCAAGCAGTTAGGGGAGCTGAAATTGCATTCATTAAAATCTAAAGCCTGACAGTTCAAATGTCAGATGTTTATAGTGACATGCTGATGATTTTGACAAGTCCTCTCAATCTCCCATACATAATTTTTGCTTTCATGGTGGAAATGTGCAATACTTGCTCAGACCCAGAAATAACACCAGCTAAGAAGTGGCCAAATGAGGCAAGTCTCCAGTCCAAAAGCAGCTTAAAAATGAGCAATGAATGATTAAATAAACAAACCAAAAATGAGAATAGAGCCACTAGTGTATAAGGAATGTAAACATGAAGTATATTTTTAAACTTTTTTCCATCCCCAGAATGGTGCAACACCTTAAGGCAAGTGTTTGCTCTGGAACTGAAACAGAGGTTTGTAAGCATGATCTTGATCTCTTCAATTGATGTACAAATGCATCTATATTGTCAAAGTTCTGTTAGTCTAATCTGCTCCGTAAACCAGTAATGATCCATTAGTATCTGATTTGTGGAGTTATAACATATTCCATGTACACATGGATACACATTTCCATTTTATATGTACCTACAGAAATATACAAGTTCCCATTTCACAAAGATATGACCTAGTAACTACACTCAAGTAGAAATCTGTGATAAAGAAATGCATTCTCAACTCCTGTGAGTTTTAAGGAAAAGTCAGGTTATTCAAGTGTACCCCAATCTTTTGGATTGTCACTTTAGTTCAAAGATTCCTCTTTTTGTTTGCGAAGTTGGGAACCCAACAAGGCTTACAATCTCAGTTGAGGCATTTGCATATGAAACTAACAGAAAAATATTTCTACTACTTCTAATACTAGTACTTAACAGGAAAGGTTAAATAATGGTAAAACAGAGGTTTAGTCCTGGGCAATTTACTTCTTGTTTGCATACAACAGAGATGACATTCAGGCTTTGATACATAGTGTCACATGCAAGTAAAATGCAGCAATTTTAAATGGAAATGCTACATATTTAAACATTTTTATTCTTGTAATCAATTAGGGAAAACAAGAGAAATCTCCTTCTGAAATACTCATCTCAAGAGGCAGAATGTTCTCCTGGAAACTCTCTCTTCATTTTCAAGATTGCTATACAGTTCCTTCCACCTCTGGAAACATCACTAATTACGTATTTCAGTCACTAAAATGCACAATTACCCTGAAGAGATGCGTAGCCATACAGAGTGCTAATAGAGTAAATACAGCAATTAGACTGCTATCCAATCCATGCATCTATTCTACATACATATATGCACTCTAACATTTTTATTTAAATGTCATTATTTCCTTGAAAGCTACAGATTTCATATATTTCATGAGAAGATATTTTCTCTCTGAATTTTTTAGTAATAATTTTTACAGTTGTAATATCCCATCTTGCTTCCCCCCCAAGCTGCAGATGGGGAAAAGAACAACCATATTAGGCCAAATCATAGATTCATTGAGCCCAGTAACCCCAGAATAGTATAACAATAGGGCTGCATGTAGAGAGATTCCTGAAGAATATTCTCCAACACCAAGGAATTTGCAAGACTTAAGTGTTGGACTCTATGATCTTCAGGGTCTTTTCCAACCTTTATGATTTCTTTACCAAAAGTACATGGGACATCTTTTCCACCCATCTAACAAAACTTAAGGTAACTTGCATTGCCTCCTACTTGCTGCAGGAAAACAGCATGCACCAAGACCACTGCCACTGCTTAGCTGGAGTGTGGTAGCTGTTATACTGCAGTTATGTGATTGTTCACGTGAGCCATAACACTGCCAGAAGGGCTTCAAACAGTGGAAGCCACAGTGAGAAGGAGATTAAGGACCCAGGTCTGGGGTTACCTTGTACAAATGACTTGAGGTATGAAGTGTTGAGGCTTGAGAAACAGCATAAGGATTGAAGGTGTAACTTATCCTGTAGAACCACCACATAACACCAGATCTTGCTCTTAGGTAAAATTAAACAGCTTCTTTTAAGTCACATAGAGACTGGTTTCTTAAAGAACTGAAGCTTACACATCTATGTACTTACATATTTATGTATAATCAATCACTTGCGCATCTGTCAGTCTCAAAACAAATTTTAATCTAGTGGACAATTTCACATAATTTGCAGGGCTGTTAGAGAAATGTAATACTATTAATAGAAGTTAAATTTAGGAGGCCTCCAACCAACAGAATAAAAACCATGCAACCCCTGGACAGCAGACAGTTCAGTCACCATGTATATGGCTTCAGATCAGCTACAGTACATACTGTAACTCAGTCAGCTGGCCAAAGACAGACAGGTAGAAAACATGGGACAGCTGAGTGTACTGTAATGAAAAGCCAGTGAACAGTAGCAGAGAACCCTAGGAAACATGGGAAGGATCTGGACAATTGCAGTAAAGGTTATGGGAGATGTGGCAGAGCTGAAGATAATATGGTGAGATGAGGAGGCTTTGCATTTATAAACTGATGCCTTTTTGGCCTCCCCAACTGCAATTCAGCACATGCCCTGCAGGTTTCATGAAAATAGATAACAGAAAAGTAGAGAAAGGACAGAATATAAATGCCATTCTTTTACATCTAAAAAAGAACCCTATGGAGGAGATTTATGAGTAACTACAAGCACAGGAGACATATCAGTTGTAACTCACTTTCTTCAGCACCAACTAATCCCTAGTCTAGATTTAACTCCCATGTAGATTTTCTGATGTCTAATAAGTACACACTCCAGCTGCAGCTTTTCTAAGTGTACATTCAGCTCTTCCTGTGTCATTTCCCTATCATATAATATGGATTCATATCAAGTTTCAGCCTTCTATAATTCACTTAAAGTCCATCAACCACAGGAAGCAAATCCTTAGACAACCAAGTTACATTACTATCTTCCCGTGAGAGTGGCACTACTTGTTTCTCTTGAAGATCTTTTTAGATGATCTGCATTACTTTTTGCTCAGTCTAATATTGTCTTACAAGTACAAGGTACCTTTATTACCATGTCTGCATATCTTGTGCCTGGGAAGGAGAATATTTTGCACATATCTAGTTTGTCTGAAGACAAAGAGCACTCACCATTGATTTCAATGAAAAAGTTACATTCATTATGTGCATCCTAAAGCTGTAGTTTCACAGGCATTTGAGATTTCAATAAAATTGCATTGTCACTCAAAGAACAGATCTTCCAAACATCTCCCTTTTCTTGTGCAGAGCAAGCATTCACAGACAAGCAGTGAACAAGACTAGCAACAACAGTATTTGTCAGTCTGCTTCAGTGAAAGGATTTTTTTCCACCTAGACTTGAACTTTCTTTTTCCTGAGGCCTGACAGTCTCTCTGACAGTCAGACATCCCACCTTTTGACTGTTTCCCATCACCTACTTGCCTTACTAGGCAGAGCCAACTGTTTCAAGCATCCAGATAGGGCCCACATACCCTAATTGTGTTCCTCATGCTATTTTCTTGCAAATACTGCCAACTTAAACAGTTCCTGTTTTCAGCTGCATCCACATTGCTCCTTCCACTGTGCCAGCACAACTTACATGCCAAATGTGTGGTGAACAAGATCAGGGAACCAATCCACCTTAAAATAACATTAAAAATAAACGCTTCAGCATTTTAGATGGTCATGGCTTATTCCAAAGGAGTCCTTCACTGCTGTCCATGTGAGATGGTGACAATTAACAGGTTTTAAAAGATGAAACATTGCCCTAGATTAAGTACGAGTGAGTCAGTAGCTCTGCCTGCACTGAGTGAATATCACACATGGAATTAGAGCTCAGGAATTCTTGGATAAAAAGATTAGTAAAACCCCCATATTTAGTAACCAAAACAGAAGTAGAAAGAGTAAGAATATACAAAAATAGTAACAAAAAGGAATCCAGTAAAGTGAAACAGCAAAGTCAATACAATACCTTGCACTTTGAGGCTGGGAATGCATTTTCATTCTGTGCCTGGCACAGCGGGAATCCTGGATCATAGCTGGGGTCCTAACTGGTACAATACAAACAGAAATAGCATAGGAATAAAGACTGACCCCTCCCCATACATTCTCAAAAATAGCACATCCTCAAAAGAACAAAGTCCCATTTCTTTGTTTTTTGGGGGTTTTTTTTTGGGGGGGGGGGGGAACACGGGGCAGAACACACCAAAAGCATTTTGAAGAACACCCTCAGGCAAAGTAGTAATTTCACAACACTTAGCAACTATAAACCTAACTATCAAAATCGGTACTTCCCTTTGTTAAAGCCACTGAGCTTTTTAGTTTGGAATTTATCTGAAGATGCCATGAGAAGCAAGACACCGCTATGGGGAATACTCCATATGCCTTGGAGGAACAATAGTTATATAAATATTGTGTGCAAAGCAGCAGAGGAGGGACAGAATTACTATGGTTATTGAAGCAAAGTTGTCTTGTGGCTGCAAGAACTGCCCATGCAAGCAATCTGTAAGATATATCATTGATATATTTGTATATCATCTGCATGACAGTTGAATGCAAAAACCCAAAAATTGAAGTCTCTACATTTTGTGTTTTCAAATGTTTACGTACAAGTCATAGCACCACTGCTACAAGAACCAAAACCTGAATTCACTTATGCATTCAAATTTTAAAAAAATCCTCAAAGATTAAGGAAAAGCCTACATCTGCGTTTGAAGTTAGCAACCAAGGTGAGTCTCTAAAACTGGGCAATCAACTAGCTTGAGCAGACTTTTTGTAATAAAAACAGCAACCTCACAGATGATACTGTTAGCAAACCCTGATTAGAAAAAACTGCCCTTATGCCTTCTCTTTATCCTGTCCTTTGGCCAAGTACATATAGAGCATGCATTTAAAAAAGAAAGCTAAATTGGGAAGGCATTGAAAAGGTAACTGTAAGATTCCCTTTCCTGCTGGCCAGGGCTCCCTGTCACTCACAGAAAGGGCACCAGAACTACAGAAAATCAGAGGCAAGAGGACTACCAAGGGTGAGGCTAGTTCAAACTCTGCCCTTTGATTCTCTCCATTTGCTGAAACCTTTTCATGAAGGCAGCATTACTGTGTCACAGCAACATCGCTGCACACAAATAGCCCCCCTGAGAGGGAAAGGTAGAAAGAATGGCAGAAATTAGCCTTTGGCAAGGTGAGATTTTAACATTTGGGTATCAAAGTTATGCATCAACCTACTGCCTTGGCACACCTGGTGTTCCTGAGGGGTCCTGTACCTGGAGAGCTGCCAGCTGCCTCAGGCCAGGCACATCCATGTCAGGCAGCACCCTCCTCAGTCCACAGAGTCTGCCAGTCCAGAGCAGCCCTACAACACAAAGATGGCCACCTCACTGTTGGTGGTCACAGCCTCCCCAGAGTCAGATGCTGGCAGGAAAAGCAGCCTCCTCATCAGGCGAATCCACAGCGATAAGTCCAAAGCCACAGCAGAAAGCCAGCCCAAGGGTGAGGGTACAGACCTACAGGCCCATGTCAGGCACAGCCACGGCTGAGCTGGAGACTACCACCAGCACCTCACAGCTCAGGAAGAGCTGACAGCCCACATTTGAGCTTAAATGGAGCCCCAGGGCCTGTGGGCAGGGTGTGTGTGGGGCCCCCAGGTGAGGCTAGTCATGGCCATTAGGGCCGCAGGGCACTGACAGCTGTCTCTCTGTCGGTGGTCACAGGCTCCAGCCATCCTAAAGCAGGGCGCTGAGGAAAAGATGGCTGCCCGGTCTGGCCAGGACGGGGTGGTCACAGGCTGTCGTATCAGCTGCCCCATAGTGGGGCACTGGTGGAGAAAATGGCTGCCTCGCCTCACTGGGGGTGGTGGCAGGCCTTGGTGCTGGCCTGCCCGAGTGAGCCCTGCACATCCACAGGCAGGGTGCAGGGCAGGGAGAGGAAAGAGCCATCTTCTTCCTCGCTGACGGCACCTGGCTGTTGTCTGTGGCCCAGTGCGTCCTTCAGGGCACAGAGACAAGGAAAGCAGCCCATGGCCAGGCAGCGGTGGCCAGCCCTCCGCCCGGATCAACTGCATGTGGCCATCCGATCAGCGGTGTCAAGCCTGGGAGGACTTCTTGCACCGCAGCGGCTGAGTTGTGATGCCAATTAATATTCAGATATTAAGGCTTTATAAGCTATTCCATGGGATTTCTGGTAAGCAGCTTCAATCTAAGAGTCCTGAAGGGAAGGAAATATCAGAAATAAAAAAGTAAGCAGTCAAAAGCAAATAATCAGACATCAAATTACAGGTTAGTGTAAATCAGTGTAAAATCAGATTAACCCAATTGCTTTTCTTATCATTGCAGCTGGTTTTCTGTTCACAATAGGATTAACAGGAAAGAAACGATTACTGGTTAAACAGGAAGGTTCAAAACTGAGTAAACTTTAAATTGTAATCAGCAAAAGCCCCAACTCACCCATTGTATTTTATAAATAGCAGTTTAAATTTGTTAGTTGGGATTTGTTATTCAAATGGGAAAGGAAGAAGGAATTTAAAAATCAATGTAAACAGGCAGATGAAAAATTTAAAGATAGTCCATTGGAAATGTTATATGAGCCTTAATTACAAAAAAGACATCCCCTCAAAATACCTTCATTTATTTAGTTTGTGATGCAAGTGTGCAGTAATAGCAACAAATAAGTTAATCTACTCGAAAATTTCCCAAACCAAGGCAAACCCGCATCTCTTAGTAATTAGGATAGAGAGATATTGTTTTGTTGACCCTTTTACAAAAATAAAAAGATTCATTTTGGTTTCGATTTTTAGGACAAAGATGGGGATGATGACACGCAAGAGCTGGCTAATGTCATCAGGCTCTGCTAGTACAGGATGAGATCTCCAAAGCGTGTGATGGAAGTCAGTTAAGCTGCCCACAATTTGTGCCTCAGCTTTTCTGCCTGTTGGCTCTGGATTCCCCCCACGTAGGTGGGAGTTCCCCCTCTGAGTCACAGAGTAGCCTGGCAGCCTTCCTGATTTCATCCCACCCACAGCTCCTCTCAAAGTGAGCACTCCCTGAGCAGCCTCCTTTACCAAGCACAGATATTACAGTTTTTCTGTCAACACACCGTGCCTTCGTGGGTGTAAGGCCTTGCACAGGAAACGCTCTAGCGTGTGTCTGCTTGCAGTTGTTAAGCAGTCCTTGCAAGGCCCTTACAGATTGTGTAGATTTATGGACTGTAGCTATGGTTAAACTTCCCATACTGTGGAGGAAAGGAGTACCATTTAAAAATCCTAGGTTATTAACTTCAAAAGATCATTCCTAATATCGACACACAAGAGCTTTGTAGCTCTGGCTGGGAATGCATCTCAGTGGAAAGTAGCATTTTGTACTTTATGCTTCTCTATGCAGTGCACTGGGTGGCCTCATTTCAGACCACATCACTTCATCCCCAGGAGCTGGTGGAATTAACAGAATGCCCTTGCGAGCTTAGCAGAGATGACAGGAACTAAGGAGCTGCAGGACTGTGACAGAGGCAGCTGGGTGCAGTACACAGGCTGTGCTGTCCTTACTCAGCAGCGATACAGGAGCTTTAATCTCTAGAGTCCTCCTTACAACACCTTTAACCAACTGCCATTGATGTCAATGTTTTCTGTGTAAAAAAATCAGTCAAATGTTTGGATGCTCCAGGTCTTTGGTCAAGATGTTTCTAAGCCGTATTCCAGAAATAGCACTAGCTTTTATTTACTCTGTAGCAGTCCACATTAATTTGCCAAGTGCCATTACATAACAGCAATTAATTACATTATTTCTTCATTACTAGCTGTGAGCATAGACTGTTTCCACAACGTGCTGAAATGTATTTCTGAAGCTCTCCTCAGTAGCTCTGAAGGGAAGATAAATGAGGACAAGCAGAGTGCCTAGATTAACAACAAATGATAAATCCAGGCCCCTTCATTGAAGCCAAATTAAATATTCTGTTGTAGGCCTTGACCTAATTCCAGCTACTTGTTATTTTTCTTGTACTTTTTCATTAAACAGATTTTTTTTTTTAATATCTGGGTCTGCCATGTGAATAGGCTATACACTTCCTTTAGACATATGTACCTTCAGAAATTATTCTTGCAAGCTATGGATAATTTCACATGGACTCAAAAGTTGCCACTAATTTTGCTGGAACCAGAATTCTCTATCTAAAGAGAACTCATGTTGTTAAGAATAGTGTTTTACCTACCTTGTGTTAAATGCTACAAGCTGTATCTGCTTGCAAACAACTCCAAATGTTACTGTCAGGATATAAGTCTTAGTTTTAATCTTAAAATATTACTTCCTTTCCTTCCTTCCTTTTTTAACTTTTCTTTGGTTATTCCTACATTTTAGTATACTAATGTGTCCAGAAGTGTATAAGCTGGTATGTTGTATACTATGCTAACATATATACTGTATGCTGTACTATACTGTTTCATAGGAATTGTACTGCCTTTCAAGCACTTGTAAATAGGAGCCAACACTAATGAATTATTTAGAAGTATTTAATTAATTTAATCTTGTCTGGTTTTACAGCCTTAAAATCTTTTGAATTTGTTTTTTAATGCTCTCTTATACCTCTCTACGTCTTCCTTGTAATAACTGATCCCACTGTCCCTAGGATTCAATCTCCTGTATTAGAAAAGACTCCTGTGTCTCCTATCTCATAGATTCAAAAGCAACCCTAAACTACACTGACCTATTTCACCACTGTATCATTGTCAGAGAGGAGATTTGCCAGATGTCTTAGACGTTTCATTATTCCCTCAAGGAATCTGACCTATCCTAGAATAAAACTGAGATTGCACAGGAAGGACCAAAGTCTGTTTTCAGGGATAATGAATTTACTGGACAAATTCAGACAGAGTCTTGGAAATTAATTTGTATTCATACTGGTGCAACTGGGGTTAGAATCTGGATAAAGATCTACTCTCAAAAGTTTTGCCAGCTGGTTAATAAACTGGGTGTTAAACTGAGTCCCTGTATGTTAAGCTCCTGTGCTCTTAAATTGCCTTTAGCCCAGGTAGACTCTAGATATGTGTGTGTGGAGGTGTTCATGATATCACTAGTGCATTTGCTGAGCAAAAGCTTATTATTCAAACACAGTGTCAGTTCTGCTCCTCCAGAGGCAAAATTCCAACCATGAGAGGCCATAATCATGGAAGTAAATAGGTCCACACATATGCTTGTTAAGTTACTTAACAATACAGTTCTAAAAAAGCTCAGAATACCTGACTTTTCCATGCTCTTTGGGCTTAGATAATGGTCCTCCAGGATCCTCCCTCTTCTTCCCTCAGCCCTGATTATCTCCTCCATATCACAGTTTATTAATTTCTCTTGTGTAGCCCATATCTTTTGTTTTTGACTAGTCCCTCAGCCGGTTTTATTATGTTCACAAGGAATTCCTTTCTATTCTTTGGCCCTGACAAAGCTTCCAGCCATCCCTGACCATCACAGGCCTATGGCCCTTGCAAGCCAGCACTGCCACCTGATCGCTCTCTTTGCTCTGCTTTGCTGTATTTGCTGACTCCACACTTGCTGAGCAGTTCAGTGATAAAACAATTCTACAGCTGGAGCCAGGATACAAAAAAATTTCAAACCATCAACACATAACTTACTGCTCTGTTGTTTTTCAATATTATTTCCTCAGTTCAACTAAAAAAAGAATGATGCATACAGAAAGAAGAGAAAGTGCATTTTTAATCCTCCCTACCATCTGTAAGCTCCTAAGGGTATATAACTTTTTTTACTGATCTGAGTTAATAAGAGAAGATAACATAGATAAGGTAGTCCTAAGACCTGAACTCAGTATTGTAAACATCAGCATTGACTATCATACTTCCTGCTGTGAAAAATACTTTGCATTAGATCTTTTAAAACAGGAATTAAACTGGCTGCATATCTTGAGTATGTGCAAGGGTACATAAAGAACTGTGTCTGCATTTTAGAACTTTCTACTGATTCATGATAGAGATAATTGAATTATGTGCCTATTCTGATTAAATGCAAACCATACCAGAAAAAGCCCATTTGATGACCTCTGTACTGCAGTTCCTTTTTTCAAAAACAATGTTGCAGTTAACAAACAGGAACTTATATTCAGCTGTTTTGGTAGAATGGGCAGTGACAGGACAGCCTTGAAGGCAGAATAACCTGATCTTTCTCTGAGATGGCATCTCTAGCAAATCTTTTAGCATAGGGGCTGACAACAAAGGGAAGCTTACCCTGATTCTTCTTCTGTCATACAAGTTATTAATCTGACACCAAACACAATTTACCCATCTAATCTAAAGAAAAACAAAAAATCAGTTCATAGGTATAAGCACATTTTTAGGCATGCTTACAGTAAACAATTTTACAAGGTGTTAATTAGATTTCTAGGACTGGAAATAAACATAGTCAGGTCAGACTTAGTAGGTCCAGAGCCCAATCAGAACAAACAGAAACTGTAATCTCTAACTGTTCCCCATGGAAAAATTTGGGGTGTCTTAATTCAACATGTCAGTATTGAAAGGAAAAATCCTCTGATTTATGACAGCAATGAATGCATAGTCCGTTGTCATAAGGTCTGGAAAATCTGTCTACTGCTTGAGGGGAAAGGAGACAGTGAAATCACATACACTGTGAAGATCCATACAAATTAGATAAGCAAATTCTTATTTTTAGCATTTGCCCGACAGCAAAGACAAGGGAACAGCACACAAACAACTCAGAAGGGAACAAGTAACCTAGGCTAATCCAGGGTGCATTGAAACAGTCAAGTTCCGGATGCAGGATGTTCTCATATAACTGAAGAACATGTAACTCATATAATTGAAGAAAAATTGTAGTAGGCAATCAAATAGGGAAGACAAAACACATATTTCTGTCCCTACCTTACCACTCCAGGAGTGATCTTGCAAAATGCCAAGTGTCTTTTGCTCAAAACTGAGGGCCAGAGCAAATCAGAAACTTCACTTGCCAAGATTTATGAGAGTATCTTGGCACTTCACTCTCATTAAACATCCACGGAAGTCAAATGGGTTTTAGGAAGATAAATGTCTGAGCATCCAGGCCTTTGGTACCTAAAATAAAACTTGGGCTTAATTTGAAACCCAGCACCAAAACAGTGATTTTGAATTTTGTTTAACCATCTGGACATGCCTGACATTTTTAGTTATAATTTTCCCTGGTTTTCTGATAGAGGCATAAAGATAGAACTCTGTAGCATAGGGAATATGGAAATGAGTCTTGAGCTCTTTCACTCTGACATATTTTAAGCAAAAAGGATGAATAACACACATTTCCACACCTCCTTCCCGAGCAACTGCCTCTACCAGAAAAGGAGATACCACCAATACATTTCCTCTCAAGGAACCTCTGAAGATAAAAAAGGAGGCCCTGCTCTGTTCTGTGAGTGAACGGGCAGAAGTGGTATCATTTAGAAGAGGAATCAGAGCTTTGGAATCTGAATGGACAGAAGATCCTCCCTGACTGTAGAGAGTAAAATTGCTTGCAATGAAGAGTGTAAGATCCAGCTTGTCGCCACTACTTCCTGAGAAAACAGCACACAGTTTCCTGCTCAGCACGCAACTCTTTAGATCCCTTCTGCTTGCTCTTCCAGATTCTCCTGTAGCACTGGATTATGAAGTCTACTCCTGAGATCAAGTGCCTAAACTTTAGGAATAGATCTGTTACTGAATCTGACCTTCAAGGCCAGTCATAATTCCACACAGATTGAAGCTCTTGTGGAATACCTATTAAAGTAGTACCATTTGATAACTTGCTCACATGTTTGCGTAAGACTTCATAAAGAGTTGGATAAGACTCGGTAGAAATAAGCAGTGTCTCAGGTTGTGTTATAACCCCACCATTTCTACTGTTACTGGTTCGCAGATTTCAGATAGAAGGGGGGTTGTCCAAGCAAAACTAACATTTCTTTGATCACTCAAGTACTAATCCCATAATGCTACATGTATGTAAAAGTCAAGGGACATAGATCCAAATGAGTCATTCCCTGTCCCAGACAGAATATAACTGCAGTTTATATTCTGCAATAAACAGGAGAATATAGCATATGTGTCCTAGGATATAGGGATATCAGAGAATATAGGATATATTCTCCTAGGAGCTTATCTTGTTTAAAATAACTAAAATATGATCAGGATTTGTTCATGCTATAAACTGAACTAAATTGTAACCCTGTCCACTGATTCAATTTTGTTTGCAAGTAAGGACAGCAATTAAAGATGCCATTAGTCTAGTGATGAGTGTATTTCCGTCCTCCACGTGACGCTTACTTGAGCATCTGTGTTCTTGTGAGCAATCCTGTGATTAAATTCATGATCTCTGTAAAGATAATCTCCTAATTTCTGCTTGCTTATTTTCTCTGAAAAATGATGTTTTTCTGTAACCTGAAGACCATACAATTAACTCTATGCAGTTTAAAGTAAAGCCACATTTTTGAAATTATATAAATTGTACCTAATGAATGATGTTCTCAATTCAAGACAAAGATTTTTGTTAGGATCTCTTGTTAGAGATTTTCAAAATGTTATTGCTTCAGGCTCTGTAGGACAAAAGGAAATGCTTTTATATCTGCATTGTAAGAAGTCTGAAAATAGCAGTAAAAACATTTTCCAGAGCAGAATTTCCTGGAATAGGATCTGTTCGTTATATCAGTGTGCGGCAGTATACCCACACACTGCTTGTAAAAAAAAAAAATCTAAGGGAAGTCTCAGTACTTTACTTGGAACAGATCAACAAGTGGCAGTTCTGGAAAAGACTGAAGTGTTTACTAGCTTTTTTCATCACCCCTTTAAAAAAGATCGGTTGCAATAGCATGGGCCTAACGTAATTAGTACCAGTGAAGGAGGGATAAGATCTTAACCTAGAAGAGGAAAAATATGGATTAGGGAGTTTTCATGTCAACTGGGCCGGATGAACTTTGTCATCCTAGGATATTTAAAGAAGTAACTGAAGCAGTTCCGCAGCTCATAATAGTTCCCTTTGAAAACTGGCACACAAGGGTACCAAGTGAAAAAAGAAAAAGAAACGTAGTTCCTATTCTAAGAAAAAGTAAAGCAGTTAGCAGCTGGGGAATTATAAGTCACACCTCTTAATTAAAATTCCTGGAAAAATACTGAAATATTTTCAAACACATTACATACAAACACATGGGAAAACCCAAAGATTCACAGACATCATAGATTTACTGAGAACAAATTCTGTCAAGACAATCTAATTCCCTTCTGTCAAAGGTAACTGGCCCTGTGAATGGAGAAGAAACAGTAGGAATCAAATGTCTTGGCTCCAGTAAAGCTTTGGCCTTGGTCTCATATAACATACACAGAAGGAAGTGTCCTCTAGATGAAGGTGCTGTAGGATGGGTGCAGCACTGTTTGGAAACTATATTGAGATTGCAATCTTCAATGATTCCTAGGGAAAACTGAAGGGTTTATCATGCTGGATTCTGCAGCAGTCTGTCCCAGCCAAGTACTGCGCACTGTTCTCAGTAGCGACTTGGAAGATGGAATAGAGACTGTGCTTATTAAATTTGCAAATGCTAGCAAGCTGGGAGAGACTACAAGTGCATAGTATAAATTTGGAAAGCAATCTGAAAAGAAATGCAGGTCAATAGCAATAAGTGCTATACTGTTCCAAACAGAAATAGTCAGCTGCAAAAATAAAAGGTGGGGAATAAATGATAAGGCAACATTAAAGCTGAACTTAGGAGTCTCAGTGACTCATAAGCTGGACATGAGTCAACGCTGTTTATGCAGTCACAAAAAATATAAGATAACGTGCTGAGAGGTTTAAATGAAAGTGTAGTCTAGAAGACATACATGAAATAACCTTTTACTCTACTTTGCAATGGTGCAGCTTTGGCTGGAATACATTTCGGGCCCCAGTTTTGGGGGCCATTCTTCAAGAAAGATGTTGCTGAGATTAAAAAAATTCAAAGGAGGGCTACATGAGGGATCTTTTAATTTCTATGCAAGAATGAACAAAATGGGATTGTATTGCTTAAAGCATTGAAAACCGGGAAAGCAGTGAAATTCTCCTGCCTAGGATGGACAGGAAAAGAAACAAAAGCCTAAATGGCAGCAAACAAAAAAAAGTTCAGATTAGACATTAGAAAAGCTTTTTAATGATAATAGAGAAACTCTAGAACAGTTGACCTAGGAAGACTTTGGTCTCCAGTGCTGAAAGTCTTTAAGGACACTGGTGAGGAAAGGCACAGTATAGTTTTCTATAGTGTGGCTGAGGCTTTCTAGAAAAATTTTCCATGACTTTCTAGAATGCATTAGTCTCAAGCTGCTAATAAGTCTCCGTTCAGGAGTAACGATAAGCCCATTTGTATCCACATATTATTTTTTTTACTGAGATACTCCTGTGTATATCCATAACTGCTTGCTGTTGTAGGTTCCATCTATGCAACGCCCAAACGGTGCTCTCCAGGGCAGTGCTGAGTCTGGTGCAGTTCCTTAGAGGCAGCTGCCTGCAGTGCCCATTGCTGCACACCGCTGCAGGGCCGGGCTGGCAGGCAGGCTGCAGGCAGCCAGCCCAGGCACGCCAGGCAGCCTACCAGCCTTGTTAAGCTGCTGGGCATACTTGAATAAATAGTGTCCCTGTGTCATTCAGAGGGTGCCTGACAGTCGTGCTTGTGGGCTGATTGTTGGCATGGTCAGTGAGTTTGGTCTCGATGGTGTTGTTGGGCCACCCTGGAAAGAATAGCATAGATCTGCCATGGTCAATGAGCATTATCTCTGTGCTCTCACAAGCAACATTGAAAGCCATTTACAGCCTCCCTCCAGACAACTTTTGCATCTGATTTCAGTGCTGTTATAAACTACTAAGTTTCACCCACCTACCATTCCTTAACACTTAATGTTCTGTTAAAGACAAATTCTCTTCCTAATGGCTTTATTTAAAATGTATTATCTTTCAGTAACAATCTTTATTTATCTAATTTCAGGATGATGGATAAGAATTATCCAATATATTGATTTTACAAAACATAAATTACCTTTCGTAATGCAACAAAGTGGATATAAATTCAATAGAGCCGTGTGTGAAGATACTTGGACATAAATATGTTGTGGAATTTAAACAGACACAAAGAGCAAGTTGCATAAATGTTTTAAAGCAATAAACCCTTATTATTTAGGCGAGAAGGAAAACACTGCAACATGTTTGTTTAGTCTGTGAGTGAGTATACTTGAAACAGATTCTCCTTGTACTAATAATCTCATAAATGGATCGAGCCTCAAGTGGCAGAGCTTTTACCTGAATTCAAAGCTGGCAATTTCTCCTTACATCATGCAGAATACATTCTTTGAAAACTTCACTTCTAAATAACACCAGAACCCACCCCCCACGACGAAGTTAAAAAGGTTTATACTACTACAATACCCCTCAAAAAAACTCCCTATGTGTTAGATACCTTCTTGAATTTAACCTGAAATTATTTCTTTTGCTCAGTGACATGTCTATGTATAAATGGGCCATAGAATAACTTAATAATTCTCTTATTTCCAATATAAAATTATTCTATACATCAAGAAACACTGATTTAATAAAGTAAACCTTCTATTCTTACATTTTTCAAAGGAACCTCTCAGAAAGCCAGAAACCTATTCATTATAAGATGGTCTATTTATGTTTTTATAGTATGTTTATCTCTATCATATCTGATAGCCTCACAAATAGCCTATTAATCTCAATTTTCCCACTCTGGGCAAAATTTCAAATAATTGAAAGCAATGAGGTGTCTGAGGCTACACTTAGAACCTGTGCATACACTGACGTCAACAGAGATTCCCTCCCTAAGTATTCCACAAATATATTGGCTCATAGAAGATATATTTTTCAGGAAGCTGAAGAAATAAGGAAAAGTTCAGGAAGTCAGTCCCACTTTACTTCATTGAAATGCATGTTGTTCATTTCGGGAGAATTTATTGAAAGTGCATTTCACTTAAGTCTGTTTCAAAGCTACTCATTCAGAGTAACTGAGCTTTCAGTGAGTTTTGCCCTCTGTATAATACCAAAATATTAACATTTCCAAGTAATACACAATCTCAAAATTATAGGCAATTAATTAGTTCAATCACAAAACCTTTTTCTGTCTGCATCAAGCTGCCCCATGACTCTCACCTTGTCTGAAAGTCATATGTGTGCAAAAGTAAGCAATTGCTACCCTTCTACTCAGTTTGCCTTACCTACTTCATAGCTGCATTCTGCTACGTGACAGTACATAGGCACATTACAAATATCACTGATAGTTTAATGTAACTAGCCACTTTCCATACACTCTCTCCAAAATTATAACAGTAGAACATACTATATAAAAGTCAAATAAGAGTTGATGAGAAAAAAGAATGTACAAATCAAGACTGTTCAAATGCATATGATTTTGGCTTTGACTTCTCATGTGCATTAGAGAGTTCTGTTAACCCCCAAATTCTTTTTCTGAAAAATCAGATAAAATGGTTGTTTATGGTCTGATCATGGGTCTAAGCACAGGCAACTGAAGGAAATACTGGGCTACTAATCAAGGATCTGGCCTTTCTTTCTAAATACTAGCCAAGCAGTAATTCTGAAGAAAACTATAGCTTCCTAGCAATCATGGCTCACTGAGTGAAATAAGAAATTCAGTCTGTCTTGGGCCCCATTACAAATACAACCTGAGTGAACTACAGTCTGAGCACAGCCAGAACTGGTAAAGAACACAGACAATCTTTGCTGTCACCATTGCTAAAGACACTCAGCAAAATACAAAAAGACTCAATGTACAATAAATGTGATGAAAACTTCCAAAGCTGGGTATAATAACATTAAAAAGAGAGACTTAGTTTCAATAACCCTGGTTAACCCCAGTCTCTTTTAGCACTAATGCATTTTTAGTGCCTACTCCTGCTTCATGCGGGAAATCTTTATTGTGGTTACAGCAACCGACTGACCTTCTTTGAAAAATCATATACATGATAAAATGGAAAAGAATATGTTCTAGTTAGATATCAGCCTGTTGTCAACCATATGCTATTTTGGGAATCACACTTCCAATACTGTAAGACAAGCCAAGATATTGGCTTCTGTCAAAGATACAGCTTTATATGTTTATAAGGACTTCAGATTTTCTACCAAGATCTTAAAAAACTGTTACTGTAAAGCTACTTGAATCAAGAGTATAGTAATTCAGGAGGTTAATTATTCTGTAGTGAAGAATATTGCATGCACCTTTTAATGGTATTTGGATGTAATTTAGCAAGGTACTTAATTGTTTACGGCTAGTATCTACTTCAGGATATATGTATGCGCCTTGCTGAAATAAAACCTAAATTAATAAAGATAAACTTCTGGGTCGAATTTTCAAAAGCAGCTTTTCATTTTATTTCTTGACCAAATTTGTTTATTGCTAAGAGTCAAAGTATAACACTGCGGAAGAATTCCAGCATCTTTGCAGGTCTCCAAAATTCTAAAGACTCTGATCCTGGAAGACAAGTTATTCTGTGAGCACTGGAAATAATGAGAGACCTGCTTTCTATCAATTTGTACTCTTTATCTCCACAAATGCTCACCTACACCATTGTATTAACACAGTTTCTCTCTCCATGTGTTCTAAAGTGTCCTCAGACAGCACTTGCCTGTAGATTGGCTAGCTGGCCTCTGCTAAACGGAGGTTTTGGCACTCAGATTGTACCTCTGCTTCCCTCAGTGATGGCAGTAGTGCAGATTTTCTCTTCTGAACAGCCTTCAGTTTTATTGAAACTTAATTATGAATTAGACTTCCATGTTTTTTTGTCAAATTTGGATAAAATTATCCCATGGATGTAAAACATCTTCAGAGAGATAGGACTGTGCTATTGCTAATAATATGATAGTATAAATCTCATTTTCATAAGAAGCTAAGCTATAGAGAAAATGACTGTCAGCATTAAAGAAACATGCTTTTAGGAGAGAGAAAGTCCTTTCCCAGAATAAATCTAGGACTGCATTTCAGAAATTAGCAATGTTTATACCAATAACCTGTAAGCATAAATCTTCTGTACTATCAGAAAGTAAGAATCTGCTTTAGCATGGAGTTCTAAGTAAACAAACACAAAATAAGTAACCACAGGGTTTCTGTGAAAAGAAGGAAAAAGCAGGGGTGTGGGCAGAGAGCACAGGAAGTAGGCAAAGGGAGTAGTGGTCACCATTTTATTTATTTATTTATCTGTCTGTTTATTGGGCATTTGATTATGGACACTATATTCTCAATGGACAAAAACTGCTGTGATTATAACTTCTCTCAGTTCAGTGGAGTTCTCCTAGGACTTCAACTGATTCCTCCTTCTGTCAGAAGACAAATCTGGGAGAGGATGAATAGCCTCATTTCTTTCCTTGGCTGAGAATATCCAGTGATTGAAGTCTCTGTCCTCAAAAAAGCATTTTTACCATCTTGTCTAACAAATTCCAGAGACAGTGACCTCCAGAGTATAAGATTTTTCTGCTGTCTAGGTTTTCCAGAGACACTGACAAAAGACAGATGGAAGGGAAAAGTTCAGTGTGTACCATGGGAAGGCCTGGTGAAGATTTTCTGGATCCAGCTCATGTTCTCTTTTTACATTTTTACCTTTCCTGGATATTGGTGGAAAACAGATTAAAAGTCCCAGAAAATGTGTGGTTAGATATAAAAACTGAATAGTGCCTGACACTAGCAAGTCTCAAACAAGTAGGTGCTTGTTGTCTGCCATTTTTACTGGACTCTTCAAAAATGCTTCTTACAATTAGCATTTGTGTCCTACCTAGTAACTTACTTTCATAAATTCAAACAGACTTTTTTATTATCTTGTCTTAGAATTTAACAGTTTTATGACATATTTTTACTAATCCCCTGAATGACCTAACCTCCACATTAATGTCACATTTCTTCCTCATCAGCCTCACAGGAAATCGTTTTTCTTCATGTGATCCAATGCAATATGCAGTATGCCAGAGGCTCTCACAAGCCTTTCCAATCTTGTTTCAGATGTATCTTGTAAGTAGAACAGAAGTCCAGGCAGCTGAGGTTTAGTGCACACAACCAGTGAATTTCCTTTCTCAGTAGCTCAGCCTGCCCTTTTTGTACTGTGGGGAAAGTTTTCCTGCCTCTCAGAGGGGCTGTGAGACTTCTGAAGGAGCATGAGCTCATCAAAGAAGATACACTGGGAAGGTCCAGCTCTGTGAAGTGTTATGCCCATAAATGAGGTTTCAGAAAAGCCAAGGGTTCTGAAAATTTTAAAAAGCCCCTCAGTGATTTAGGTATTTATCCTTTCTAAGTTCAGCTGGATCCCCAAATTCTGTTTTAATACACCTCACATTTTTCTTCCTTGTTACTTTGGATGAAATTCAAAGCATTATAGCAATGAGTAAGAAACAGAGTAATCCTCCTAGTCACTCACTAAAAGCAAAAAGAGGAAAAGTTTCTGAGACTAGAATCCCCATCTGATTTTTTTTAATGCAAATGGCAGAAAATGACTAGAGTTAGTAAGAAAAGAATAAGAGATTCCAATAATATAGTTTGTTTGAGGTTATATTTTATGCTAACTTCATGACCACACAAATTCGGATAACGCAACATCACTAAGATTTTCTGATTTGAACAGACTAGATCTAAAGAACAAGGCTGACAGTTCAGACTGAAGGGCTCAGTACATTTGCCCAGTGCTAATAATGGCTCTATGAATGTTTCCTCAGGCTTCCAAAACTTCAAAGTAGTGAAGTATTTCTTTGATTTATTTTGAAAACTTGTAAATCATACTCACTTAAGAGGCAAACTTTTACATCTCTTTTACTCTAATGACTCTTTCCTAGTAGCTTAGAATTGTGCTTTACATACAAGCCCTCCTTTCTAGAGGTGGAATTTTTACAGAACTCATTTGAAATTGGTGACTGATTCTCTTTGCGTGTGATCAAAAGAACACTGAACTGTGAAAAATACCAAAAATCCTCCCAGTTGCAACCATGTGCCTGGAAACTGTTTCCAAACATATTTTTGGAGTTTACACATCTCTTGTAACATCATTCCAGAATGCCATTGTTGTCTAGCTCACATCTGAGCAGTTTTGCAGAAAAGGTCTTATGTTCCCTCTCGAGTTGGACATGTGCCCAAATGCACCCAAGCATAGGGTGCAGTAGGATAAAGTCTGCTTTCAGTAATACCAACTGCCAGTAAACTCAAGAGGCCTATTAAAAATAGAAATAGACAAGCAGTGCAGCCACACAAAATTTTCCTGGCAGGAAAGAAAAGGGGTGCACTGGAGCTGCGACATAAATTTCAGGCTCATAAGGATTCCCTCTGCTGTGGTGATCTCACCTTAACTTCTTAAGTCATCAAGAGGGGCTGCTTTGTAGTAATGGTTTAGCTACAAAGTAGCATTTTACCTCATTCAATGAGGATGACAGAAACCTAAAATGACCACCCTCTGCTCTTTTCTTAGTTTCAAAATTCACTCATTTCAGTGACACATTTAGAAAGCCAGGATATGAGAATGAGTTTCTGTTTGTCCATCTCCCTATCATCTTCCAATTTGATTTATACTTCAGCAATGCTTAAGATTAGGTCTTTTGATATATTGGAGTTTTGGAGAAATTAGATAAAAAAAGACTGATTTTTTCATTTCAGCTTATTGGGAACGAAGACTTTGCAATTATTTGATAACCTGACTGAGGAGCATTCATAGAAGAGAATGAGAAGAAGGAATCGACTTTCACAGACAGAGTGAGTAGAAAGACACAAAATAGATTTGTATTTCAGAGCTTTCCATAGTGACAGCAAAAGCAAGTCGTTTGTATGGGTTCAGAAAGATTCAAAAGAACAGACCTAAAGAAGACGAAAAACATGATGAGATCACAGATCTGAGAAAGTGAAAAAGAGCCACCTTCTTCCTGCAAAATACCCTTCAAACATTGGCATGTAAAAACTAAAAAGTAAACGAGCAAGCAATCAACCAGACAGAAATCTGGAATCCAACACTGGTTCTTGCATTGCTGTTGCCTCCTTTCCCTGTTCCTGCCAGCAGGTCTGGCAAGACTGGGATGAGAAGCCTGGCTAGGAATGGAGTCCTCCTTGCTGGGAGCTGCACCTTCTCTTGGGAACTGGTGGCTAAGAGGGCTGTAGTGGTCTCCACATGGCTCCTTCGTGTGGAAGACCTAACCACCTCTCCTGTCAAATCAGTGGCTGTGAATGGCACACAGAAATAGGGTAAAGGTACGACTGCTCACTTATGTCCTCATTACTCTTATGTGTTGCAAAGGTTCAGCTCTTTTCAGTGGCAGACCTGCTCGTACCAGCAGGGACCCAACAAAGACCATAAAATCAGGACAGTGTCTCGCAGACCTTCTTGAACAGTCAATCTGATCTCATCGTGGAGAGTATCTCAAACTGAAGATATAAAAAGCCTAGTAAAAGGACTGAAACCAGTTACGCAGCAGAAGGGAAGCCTCCTTCCTCCCCCACTCCCTTTAGTCTGAGAAGTCACCTTACACATTGCAAGAGCTTTCTCTGCCTAACAACTTGGCAGCCCTGACAAGAGCAATTTGACTTTGGGTGGAAGCTGGATCTGTGGCAAGCATACAGTTACAAAATAAGTCACGCTTTCCTTCCATTGAGTGCATGTTCTATTTATAGCACATTTCAGATTATGCAAGGATTCCCAGAACACTGCAGACTCTAGTTGAAAATTATATCTGCAGAGCATGGAGTATATCAAGCAATATTTTAAAAATCTCATTGTTAGCAGAATGAGCATCTTGCAGTTATATCTACAGAAAAGCTGGGGTAAATTTGGAAAGATACCATATAGTAATGGAGAGTAGTTACAGTTCATTTTATTTTGTTTGCCAATCATTTTGATAAATTGTATCTTTTAAAAAAGCAAAATAGTAATTGCATAAAAAAAGCCTGAAAAGCCAAGGTAAATAGTTCACTTGACTGAAAAGTGAGATTTTTCTGATGCTTGAGAGAGTATGTATTTTAGAAAATATGAGGGAATATTTTAGAATGTGAAGGATTTAAGACAAGAATATCTGAACTCTAACACTTTAATGTCAATTTCCTCTCAAAGTTATGACAAAATACAGTATCTTGCTATCTGTTCAGCCATAGAATAGGAACTTTCAGTGAAAGTTTGTTCTGTGATGCAAACATTACAAATTTCTTAAATTTTCACGTTGAGAGTACCAAATAATAAAGCTGGGACTTAAAATATTTCAGTGACATTTAAGGACTTCTGAATTCTCAAGAAAAGCAATATAGCAGGAGAGCCATGCAGATATAAAAGTAAAACATACATATCACTGAAGATACCTCTTTTCAGTGCAAATATACTGTAAACACCCACATTCTTTTCCCTCAACTCTGATGTCATGTAAACTTAAAGTACTCTTATGCTTTGAAACAGGCCAATTGGCAAAGCTTATTCTGAATTTTTAAATTACTTATCACTCCTAAAGTGTGAAGCAGGAATTCCTTAAAGTCAGACTCAATAAAAGCCATTTTGAAAATTTGGCTGAGTTTAGTCAAAAACAAAGAAGATGCATAATTCTATTACAAAGTTTATTACCACTGAGTCATCACAGGTTTTCACTGAAACATCAAATACAGACACAGCTTTGGGTGAAGATTGTTCAAAAATATAAACAACAATTACTATTTTCATACCAGTACATTGTCAGACTTCACAATCTTGACTAATTTTAAATGGATGTATTGATTGGATGTCCCAGTCTATTTTAGACAGCAGATTCTCTCTAAACTCTGTTAACTGGTTTGCTGGCTAGCTAACCAATCCAAGAACAAATTGTACTCTTTCAATATATTTTTTAGTTTACTACAAAATTGTCAAGCCCTGTTATGAAGTAGACTTTACAGTCTAACAACAAAATACACCTATAGAGAAAGTCTGCAAAGTTATCTTCAATAGTAGATCAAATTAGCAACATACCCAGCCTTAACTGTAAAGTTTAACGGAAGTGTGTTTAATGTTACAAAGCAAGGTTATACAACTAGAATTAAATATCTTACCTTCAAAACCACCTTTTGTGCTTTATTTAGAAACTGAGTGTTAACAAAGTTTCTTAACAAACTAATAATGCTGTTGCCATTGTTAACACAGCATTCAGGCTTCTGTAGCTATGTATCAGATTCTGCAGTGTTTCAGTCCATTAAAAATATAAAATAAATGGGAAGAGCGGAGAGAAGAAAGGGGGGGTATTTCTAGACCCCAATGTAATGGGGAAGGGCATTTTTGTGGTATTTTGGTTTGGTGATATAACCTATACTTTTCATGTCACTCAAATTTTAATCTCTGAAGTGCTATTTTTCCATCAACAAACTATGGAAAGAAGGTGATGTGAGCTCCTCAGTTGTCTATCCAATTATTCATCATTAATGGGCTGAGTTGCAATGTAAACCTTCATGCGTAACTTTAGAGTCAGAAAGGAGCCAGATTAGGCAGTTTTAATTACCCAAGAGTCATCATTTGAGCTCTCTCTTCTCATACCCTTTCATTTTTAAATCAAACGTCCACTCTCACACGTTAGTTTTCGCACATCATCCACTAGATATTGGAATAGTTTACACAAGGTGTGAAGTAGTCTGTGTTTAGCTATCTGTTACAAAGTTAGCAATGTTACTATTCTTACTGGGCACAGTGTGTAAGATATATTCCCACACTAGGAGAGTATTTAGTAAGGTCACAAGGATGCCCAGTCCTTATCAAACACATTCCCTGGAAACTTGGCAGGGGTTTCATTTTACAAGAATTCAGAGGCAAATTAATGGTATTGGTTTTAGACTTACTTAAATTTTTCAATGTTTTTGCAGAAAGAGGTTTGTATTACCAACCTGTAACAGAAAATTTGTCGTCAGCAGTATTCAATGTCTAATTCTGCTTTGAGTAAATTGATTTTGAATTTATTTAATTCACTGGCTTTGGTACAGTTGCTTCACTTTTGCACGAGAACCAGGCTGTATTCACACGACTAAGATTTATTTTAGTCTCTTTAATCATTTAATAAGGAAGAAAACTGAGCTTTTTACATAATTTCAAAGATGATAACATCAAGGCCAGAGGCAAACACGCAGTAATATATGCAAGGACTGGATGCAAATATTTCCAATGTTTAAAAAGGATTTTATGTAACCCAGAGAAACAGAAGCGATAGAAGTGTGGCTCTAAATGGAAACAGAACCCTGCAGAGGTCAGAGAGCGATGTCTCTACTTCTAATAATCTGTGGGAAAGAGGGAAGTCCCCCACACACTTTGTTTCTTGTAATTTTTCTGACATTTTCCTTAGACTCTATCCTGTAGAAAGTGTCTGTGTGTGGTAGGCATGTTGCCAGAAACAGTGAGGTGGAAACTGAACACAACCAACCATTGAAGATCCTTGCAGAACTCCCAGGCAATCTATGTAATCACAGGAGGCTCTTCAAATTCTGCTGCCAAGCCAAACCAAAATATATGTCCCAAAAAGTTGTATTAAATAACACATCACAGCGTACCCAATGGAAAAGATGTAATCTGCTGTTCTTGTGAGGATCAGAAAAGAATGGTGAGCAGGGAAATCCTTATTTTAGGGAAGAGCCTTTTTAAAAAAACTTAGTAAGAGGGAAAAAAGAAGAGCAGGAGCAGAATTAGTTATTACCATCTGCAAAAGTTAGGTACGGCCTCAATAAATGAATGAGGAGATTCAGATCCCTCTGAGAACCCAAGAAAATGTATAAAATTAAGTTATGAAACTTAGTGAATATTATATTCAACTATGTATCCTGAAAGCAAAATATATACAGCTAATATGCAGTACAAAATATTTGCTGTGACATCATCAGACGTTTTTTGCCTGTCTGCTGTGCATTGAGGCCTACCCAACTTCCTCAGCCTCAGCAAGAAATTGGAAATTGAAGCTGAATAATTCATTAGTTTCAATTAATAGGAAAAGGACTAAGGCCTAGATCCTACCTCGTACTACACCTGTGCAAATTAGAGACTAGGGGTCACCAAGAGTCGTCTTCTACCCAGGCACATCCTGTCAGGCAGCATGTACTTTACAGCAGGCAGCAGTGCTCAGGGGGAACAGCTGGCTGAGCTGCCAGCCTGCACTCTGCTCTCTCGGTGTTATGTCTTCTTCCCCAGCACACTGGTATGGCATCTTGCCATTTGCAGCATGTTCCGGCCAGAAGACGGCATTTGGATACAACTGCGCTCCAGAAGTCCAGCAAAATAAATTGACTCAGCCTATCTGTACGAATAAAGTCTTCTACCAAAGGATACCCTTTGTCAGAAGTTGGCAGTCCTGCAGAGGACAGCCACACTTAGGAAACTTGCTTTCACATCCTGCTCCATCAGAGATTTCTTCTGTGACCTTGAACAAGTAATTAGCTTGTCTATGCCTCGGTTTGCTGCCTGAAAAATAATTGCAGGGGTTCTTGAGGGTAAGATTGCAAAGCCCTCAAATACAATGGTACTGAGGACCAGAAAAGTGGACAGATACAAACTTTATTTGGAAACACAGCTTTCTACTTCAACTATCAAAAAAACCCAACTGTACCAGAGTTCAAGTATGGGGGTCAAAAAAGGCTGTGATAACAGAGAGCCTTCAAACTCTGCTCTTGGTTAATGAACATGTCTTCTGACACTTAAACAACCACTGCTGCCTGATAAACAATGCAGCGACTTGCCCTTCTAGCCTACAGAAAGGGTCACCACATGTAGGACCTTTGAGTTGTTCTGGGAAATGCAAATCTTAGAAGACTTCACCAAGAATGATTTATTTCTGTGTTATATAATTATCATTTCTCTGCCGAGATACAAAGCTCTCAGACAGTAATGTTCCCTGGCTTTCCTCACGTGAGAGTCACAGTGCCCTTTGTGCAACATTGCTCCTGGAGCTCACGGTCCAGTAACTTTCTATCTGCCTTGATTGTAAGTGGCAGTGTCAACACTCATGCCAAAAATAAACCCTCCTGACGAATGACATGGATACTCCACAGGCTTAGAGGCATCTTTTTATAGCAATCCTTTGATTTCAGATACCAAACGTTTGCTATTTTTGGCACAGAGGCTTGGAGAAACTTTCATGATCTTTAGCCTACATGACTACTTTTGCACACAGCTGAGGTGCTGTCAGAGTACTTGTGGCTTTTCTTAAAGATAGGGAAACATGTTTATTCTACTGGATATTTGTACTCAGTAGAGAAACAGCTGACCTAGAAAAGGGAGACACTGCTATCACATGAGGTTTTCCAAATTGTTGCTGGGGTATTAAGGACTTGTCACTTCAAGAAGTTCTAAGATGTCTGATAGTTTGATATTTAATGTAACTAAAAAAAATAGTTTTTAACTGAATTAACTAGAAGTGAAATGTAACCACAGGATGACTTCAATGTATTTCCTCATTTCATGACCTGGAGAGGATATATTTACTTATTTATTTTAATAAGAGAATGTGGTACTAATGGCAGATGCCGAATTCACCCTCTGGCAGATAGAAGTTCACTATTCATTCATAGTGCAGATTGAAGGTGTCCTTATTCAAACATATTTTTTTTAAAGTCATAGTTTACCTCTAATATATAGCTCTACCAGCCATAAAAAGCACTAGAAGCTACTGCGTAGGCAGAGCTCTTGTTATTTTACCTCACATCAGTTGAGGACAACTGGATAACAGAATAGTAACATTTTGGCAGCACCACCTGATTTAGTCATTGCTATCAACATTCTGGTGAATTATATTTCTGATATTTACTGTTGTAGTCAGAGCCAAATCTTAAGGAAATGTGTATTGCTACTAAATGTTCTGTAGCTTAAGAAATGCTTGCTGGATTAGACCTAGTTTAGCACAGTACATAAAGAATCTGGAAGGTAATTTAATTTTCCCATCCTTATAAATCTTAATATCACTAGTAAGATTTTTTCAGACAAGGATTACCATTTTCATAACAACAGTGTCATTTGTAGCTGACTAAATACTAGTCCAGACTAATCAAATCAACTTTTACCTAGGAAAACATAACACCAAAAGACAGAAACAAGTAGTCTCTCTGGAAGGACAGCTTTAAAAGAAAGAAGAGGCTATGTGAAGGGCCACATCTGGAACACTGTGTCCAGTTTTGGGTCTCCCAGCTCTCTCCACTGGAGAGAGTACAGTGGAGAGCCACAAGGATGGTCAGGCCTTGAACATGTAGCGTGTGAGAAGAGAGTGAGGGAATAGGGTTTCTTTAGCCTGGGGAAGAGAAGGTCAAAAGGGAATTTAAGTGGTGTCTTCTGCTACCTAAAGGTGGGGATTATAGAGAAGACAGCAACAGACTGTTCTCAAAGGGACAGCACAAAAGGGCAAAGAGCAGTAGTCACAAGTTGCAACACCAGAAAGGCATAAGAAAAATATTTATAACAAGGGTGGTTAAGAAAAGTTACAGATTGCCCAGAAAGGTTTGAAAATCTCCAAGGCTAGAGGCCATGAATTCAGCTGACAAAGACCCACACCAGCCTATAGAGTTACAGTAGTTCTTTTATGATTGAAAGCTGTTGGTTGCCTAACTTGATGTTTTCCAACAAACAATTCTTCAAATTGTGGCAGAAATGATTAGTTTTATGAGGTCTCATTTCAGCACTACTTCTGTTCATGGGACTGAAGATTTGCTTTCAACTTGCTTTCAGACTTAGTAGCTGTAATGCTAGTTACTGGTTTACTATTCTTTAATGCCTGCAGTTCAGCAAATCTCTCTCTAGTCCTTGTACTTGGCACCATACAGACATAGAACAAAGAGAGCAGTCCCTATACATTATTCAGGACAGACAAATAGTGGGAAGGTAAAGAAGTACAGTAAAAACAAATCCATGGCTTATCACCAGAAAAACTGGAACAGATCCCCATGTCTCAGTTTAATGCTTTTTTTAATTGACGTTTCTTGTGCATGTTCCCTTTCTGATCAATATAACTTAACAGGCATTCTATGTAATAAAAATACAAGGAAAAAAAAAAATCAGTGTTATGGACACTTTACCAATATTTGAAATAATTTTAAAAGTTAATTTCACAAGAAGTCTGTGAATAGGGCCTTATTTCTTCTGTAAATAAATATGGTCCTAAATACCAGTGCATTAAGGCTGCTTACGGCTGAAAGTAGGATGATTCCAACTTGTCCTATTTTAGCAGGGCAAGGTATACTTTTTAAGACTACTGAATGCAATTAATTTCACAATTACTTTGAAAGGACTGAAAATCTGACCAGATTAGATTCAAAGCCTGGGCAGCAATTGCTACAGCTGAATACAGAGCTTCATATACCTATCCATTTTAACTGTTCACTAATGTTAATATCCACTGGTCATTAAGTAAAAATTGAGTCCTTTAGACTTTCCCCCTAAGGCATGCTAAGGAATTTATTCATGGATGTTAATCCAACTAGTAAATTGTTCTTCTCCCTGTACATAATTTCCCTCTCCTTTAGCATTTGACCATTTCAAATGCTGAAAGAGAAACTATAACCTCCCATGGGAAGCTTTTCCTTTAATCACTAAAATGAAGAGAACAAAGGAAAACAAAAGGTTCAAAAAGTTACTATGCTTTTTGGTTAAGTGAGAAAAGTGAGTTTTATTTCTAAAAGCTGATATACAATGTATATGCATATATCTATGTATGTATATCCCTATGCTTTAGCAGATTTCTTCTTTGCCTTCTTCAGGTTTCCAGAGTCAGGTCTGACTACAGGGAACAGCCCATGGAAGAATATGTATCTTGTTGTACTATATCTGCCAGAACTTCTTTATTTGGGAAAACAACAGAAAACAGGCTCAACTAAAATTAATAGAGAGTCATAACTACACTGTCAACAAGATTACGGGTAACAGAAAAATATACAGTAAAACAATGAACTGTTTTGGGTAGGAGAAAGTTCCCTTCCTTTACCTTAGAAATTCAGCAGTGATGTTTAATTCTGACGCTTGTCAGAAAACATACTAAAATATTGCTAAGTATCAAAGCTTAAGAGAGATGCAGCTATTATCAGAGAAGAGCTGCATCATCATACACCAGATTTCTCTCATTTTTATTAATATTATAAAATCTGAAAGTTAGAAAACTAAAGAAGAAGAAACCTCTTTTGCTAAACTCTTCTAGGGAAGACAATCTTTGCTGAGGAGTGACTAACAGGCTTGTCTACATCATGACCATTAAGCCAGGGTAAGGAAATACTACTTATTACCTATTTTGCACTACCTCCTGTGCGCAAACACTTCAAAAAGAAAACCAGTCCACATGCACAAAGATGCTCCAAGCTGAAGGCATGCCTTCTCCTTAAAACGAAAGATGGTGCAGATCTCCTTCAGCAAGCTGTGACCAGAACCAAAGCAAAACAGTCATATCATCACAGCACTGTACAAAAGGTCCCACCAACAGGTTTTTTAACTAAAAAACAACATTGCACCCCAGTAACTATTTGCTGTCTTTGGAGTCAAAGCTGGTCACTCTTCAGTGCCATGCTGTAGCTAGCTATATATATTGTTCAGTGAATGGCATTGCATTCCACTGCGCACCACTTTTCATTACAGAACTGTCTTGAGAAGACAAATAGAGCTACTGCAAAGTAGCTAGCAGACAATTCATACCATTAATGTGCAGTAATTCACTTTGTAAACAAACTCTGGTTCAGACTACTACTCATCTTACTATTGACTTATCAGCTTACGTACTCACTTTAAAGGATGATAGTTATAACCTGCTGTGGAAAACTTTCTGATACATTATAAATACCCAAGCTAAGTCTCCAAATACATTACACTTGTGTGGATTCAGTGACCCCAATGGCATAAGAATTTCTCCAGACTGATCCCCATACAACAGGTCAAAACCACGATTCTTTTTCTACTGGCTTGGTTTTATGTTTTTAACTGGGAACACTATTTCTATATCTTAAATACATAAGGTTTATGATTACATTTCTCAGTCTCAGTCAGACAAGCAATAAGAATACTTGGAACAACGCACACAACCTGCAGTCAACAGCAGGTTGCCAGGTAGGGGGGGGGTAATTCTGAATTCTCTTCATTTCAGCCTGAAATAATGTCAAAAAAGGTGAATGCCATTATGCAGGCTACAGACAACTCATAATTAATGTCTGAAATCCCCTTGTAATTTAGCCTTTAAAGGGGAAGAATCAAAATAACTATCAATTATAAAGACCATAGAGCAATATTAGACTGTTACTTTTACACATAGATGTTATCAGTTTATTTCCAAGATTTCTTTAAAAACTTGGTGTCAAATGTGAGCATCATTGTTTGAGTACATCCCATACAAATTGTCAAGCACATAATCTTTAGGGAGGCTTTTCTCATCCCCAGTTTGATGTGCTAGGTGGAAGTGAGGACTCTGCTGACAGCAGGCCAGATGACTGATAAATTACACATCTAGCATTGAGTCAAATGCTCCACAATCCCAACATATACACTTGACAGAGACACAGACATTTGTGTAATTAACATTTGGCCAGCGAGAGGCAGATAAGTAGTCAGTAGGCGGTTTACCGAGAACTGAATAGTTCTAGTCATCTGTGTAATACGTGTACCAGCTGTCAGACAGAGCTGGGGGGTTTCTCTAGACTGACAGAGTCATGTGTGTTCACCTTTTCTTAGCTCACAGAGGAATAACCCTCCCTTTCCTGAAACAGACATAAATAGACTTTTCAGCAGATGTGAACGCAGTGTAGATTAGCAAATCTCTGAATGCACAGGATAAAGATCGGAATCACAATAAATTTACCTAGTTTAAAGTATTTCCATAGCCAGAACTATAAAAGACTGAAGAATCAGTACTAAAAAATAGATGCAGTAGAAACACATTTTTGGTACAAGTTGTCATTAAGGCTCCTTCCTTGTTTTCCCTTGCTGGAAATCAAGAGAAGTCCTGCAGGTGAAGGCCTATCTACTCATAGCAAGGGGCACAAAACCATAACATTTTTACTTTTTCCTGAAGACAAGTATCTCTGAATACTGTACCTCTGCTCCTCTTAACTCCAGATTTCAACAGTGGATTTACTGCCTCTTTTCTGGAAGAGCTGTGATATTTTTACCATAAAGCAGACAATGCTCAGCATCATATTTCAAACAAGCTGTCTTGCCCACATGCTCCGAGTTGTGAGGCATCAGCAAAGAAACCTGTTTGTTTCCTAAAGCAAAAATCTGGAAAGATGCCTTTATTCCCAGACAGTGAGACCTTCTTCCTTTGATTAACACAGAGACTAGAAATTCTACCCACAATTGACATGGTTCCTTCTTGTATTTAGTTCAACTCTTCTGTTTCCTACATACACTTGGGGAAAAAAAAGTGTAAGGTGACTGATGAGGATCTGTCTTTTGCCTAAGTGGAACTGGAAGAAAGAATACATTCTTGCTTCTAAAATGCATTTCTTGAAACATAGGCTGTCAGCCTATTAAGTGCAGATCAGACACAAAACGTTAGCCAAAATAGATAAATAAATGATGATATTGCATTTCATTTAGATTGTGGTGAAATGAGCTACCTACTTTGCTTTCATATGCAGTCACATTACTAAACCAGAATTGTTCTATTTCTCTTTAGACCGGTTGCTTGAGCATTCTAGCCAAATTTTGAAAGCCTGATTAAATTTTAACTGCTACTACTTCTACCCTTTTTCCACCCAAGTGTTTGGGTTATAGCTTGACTCTGTTCTTGCGGTGGGCCACAGAGATGGCCCAAGGAGACACAGCTGAATGCTGCTTCTGTAACTTGTTTTTCACCACCTGAATAAACTGCTTGTGTGTTTTTATACATCCAGTGCCAACACTGCTCTCTCTGGTGAATCAGTCTCACTAGTACCCCATTTCCATGTGTAGAAGTAATTGCAATGCTTGTTGTCTACCAGACAAATTTTGGGTATGATTAGTCATAAATGTGCCTCTATAGTACAACACAACAATATGGCGTTGTAATGCAAGACATAGCTTTGCTGCTGCTGTAGGGATGGCACAACTTGCTGTGCATAAACTAACTCTGGAACCAGAATCCTGTTTGGACAAATCCCATAGCCCAAGTATTAGCTACCTTAAAACTTGGTATGACAAGTGCTGTCTCATTCTGTGGATATGACTTGATCTATTTAAGACTTTAAGAACTCTTTGGGAAGCTTGGTTAATAGTTTCAGCAGAGTACTGAAGCACTACTACTTTTATACTCAGAAGGAAATAATTTTAGCATACCCATAGATCAAAAAAACCCTTCAGTCTTCAAGACTGGAGGTTGAAAAATATCTTCCTGTTTTTCAAAAACATGGGAAATGTTTTCTGTGAAATTATTTCAAAAAAATAGTCTGTAGTAGCCGTAAAGCCTATTCAAGTCATCCTTGCTTTAAGAGGGCCACGTGCCCTCTTAAAACCATATATAAGACGGTTTACAGACTTGAGAAGAATTTCATACATTTATGGTGGCAGAGAATTTGGCTCTTCTCTTCAAAAGGTGAAGTCAATACAAATATAGGTAACAGGAAATTCACACTGAGATGAAAACATGCAGTCCACTCAGAGTCATTCTAGGTTTCATACTATCTTACTAGCTCAGTGATTTTCAGTCACAGTTTTGAAAACATTTGCAAGAAAAACTGTATGAAAATTGTTCATTGACAAATATATCTTTCTACTGTTGTCTGAAGTGGATAGAACTTTAACTGGTACTTTTCCATGCAAAAAGTCCCTCCACTTCCAGAATACAAATACTTAGGCACAGCTACAGGAAAGAAAATTTCCAAGTGACATGGATATATAGCCATTAGCAATAGAGATTTCTGAAGTGTCACAAAGCATGTCATCATTGGTCTTTTCAGAAAGATGTGCAAGTAAACTCAAAATAGCAGCCACAGAAAATATTCCTCAGTTCACCAGTAAAACAGAGGTAGTCTTGGATACCATACAAAAGGCCTTACTAGCAAGCAAGTCAAATGCTTAAATATGTGTCCCTGGCTTAGACTATATCCCTGTTCCCCTGGCAAACCCAAAGCACCAAGCATAGTTGCTCAGGCAGAGCAAGCAGTACAGTGTAGTTATTTGAGAAGTACATATTAATACAAGTTCATATGCATCCACTTGTGTTTTTAACTGAAAACATGCCTTCTGAACTGTAAACAAATTGTGTTCTATTTGTTCCATCTCCCTGTCTTTTTCTGGACAACTGTTGGCTTGAAACTGAGTTTTGAGTTGAATATAATGGGAACAAAATAAAACTTATAATAGAATTAAGGTTTAAAATCCTTTGTACATTAGGTTCAAGGTAGTATTAGTACATCTTATTACTTTGCCATTTCCAATGCCTTGTAAAAAATAAGATTATCTCATTAATCCTGTTGTGCTCCCTCTAAGGAGGTAAAACACTAGATAAAAGAATACAGAAATAAAGAAGTTGATAAGTAGTGTCTGATACTAGAGTATCAGAGCAAAGCTATGCATACTGCCAAGGCATTTCAAGAAGTACAAATTAAAATTAGGGATCTTCACATTGTATATCTCCCAGCTAGACACAAACATAAAAGCCGTTCTTTTTGCCCAGTCTAAACTGTGGTAAAAAACAGTCATGTTTCATTCACTGATGCAGTTGCTCTCTAACTTTGTCTGTAAACAATTCACAGTCCTCATAGAAAACTGCGAAAAGAGAGCATTTTTCCCCAATTCAAAGAAATACAACAATAAAAGATAGCTTAAAGTATATTTATACATATAAACAGATATGAGCCTGTTTTCTTTCCCACCTTCCTAATACTTTCATCTTGACAGAAATTACTGTTTCAGAAGACAATAACGAAAGATGAAACATCTTAATCAGCTGCATTTATATTAAAAATAAATGCATAGAGGATTGTGGAAAAAGCAAATAAAGTTAGAAGTACATAGACTAACATAGACTACATTTTCATAGTTATTGTTAAAATAGTGGGAACTCTGCAAACTTGGAAAATGCCGTATTTCAGTCAGGGTTCCAGCAATAGCAGGAGAACATTGTGAAGAGCCTCAGTAGTATTTTCAATGTTCAGAGGTCTTCAGCTGATTTCTGTTCACACAAATATAACTTCAGTCAGTCATATCTCCTGAACATAACTCATGGAAAAGTTTTGCTCCCAGTTTTGTACTTTTACAACCAAAGAAATGCTTTCACATTGAATGAGCTTCTTCCTTAAGAAGCTTGAATGATAATCATGGGGAAAAAAATAACAAGCCCTGAAGAGTAAAAAGAAACATGTGAAATAGAGTTGTCATCAGAATTGTAAAAAATACATTGTGAAAATCAAGTGTCCCGAATGTTTATGGATATGAGGATTGAATGCCAGAGATGGAAGCTTCAGAGAGAACCTATGGAAGCTGACAGAGATAAAAAGCTTCCACACCAACCATAATGCTGGAGACCATCAATCCTTACCTGATACAAGTGGACTTTACTCAGCTAGTTGAAGTCATCTTCAAATACTCAGTGGTATAAGAACAGAGGTTTTATCAGAATCACATAGGTACAACAAAGAATCATTTGGCTTAGACTTCTCCATTTTCTTGAAGTTTACAGTTAGCATCCTCTTAAGCTTGACTGTATGGCCTTTGGATGGAAATAGATCTTGAAGACGGGGTATCTGAAATCTCATAATGGATTTACTTTTACCTGTAAAAACTCCAGGTTTTAACATGGTGTTTTCACCCACTCACTACACATGTTGCATCTAAGAAGGAACAGTAATTTCTAACAATCATTTCATAACAAGGAAAGCTTTCTGGCCTAGTGACCAGGACAAATCTGTTCTCAGATAACTACTTTACAGTATCATTGGCATAAAGTCCATCAGCTCAAAACACACAATAACTTTTGCAAAGTTGCTAACATCCTGTCTCGGCATTCTCAGTCTCTGAAACAGACATGTTCAGTAAGGGAGAACTAATAGTTACTGCTTACCAAAGACTATCTGAAAGCCAAACATAGCATTTTGGACCAGATTATGGGAATAATAAATGCTATATGTCAGATTTGCTTTTACTATTATTTTTCTTATTATGAATAAAAGTATCCCCAAATGAGTCAGTTTCTTTAATCTTGAGATGCCGAAGAACACTCACGATTTGGTGCCATTAGTCAGCTCAGCTCTCCCAGCAGTGTGCTAGACCCCTGGAATTCCCAGGCAATTTAGTAAGATGTGCACTAACACTTAAAAAAAACCCAAAAAACCCAAAAAACAAAAAACCACAAACCAAAGCAAAACAAAAAAAAACCCACCCCAAAACAAAAACCCACAAAACACCTCACCATACCATTGCTAATACAAGTCAGCCTCTAGCTAGTGACCATTCATAAAGGGATTTGAAACAAGCAAGCTTTCACTAAGGAATGATCCAAATTTCTACTGTGCAGGAAGCAGCATGTTTCAAATCCAGTTATGGCACAAGTATCAAGTTTTTCACAGGGTAAGATGAAACAAACGTGGCCTTAAAGACTAATAGTACTGTATTGTCATGATTCAATCTGAATCGGTCTGCTCAAGTTATAGACAGTGAAACTTTAAAAATTAATACTTCATTTCATCTAAGCTGTTCCTGAATAAACCATTTAACTTTAAAATGTGCTGATGGAAGTTCTGAATTGCCTTTTCATTGAAAATTAAGGTTTTTCATCCTTTCCGTGAGGGAAAAAAAAAATGCAAGGTTTATTTCTCTGTAATATTTTGTTGATTACCTCCAAACTTTCCAACTTTTATCCTGTGAAAATCAGTGTGTGACTGAAATGTGTATGAAACATTTCAGTTTAGCTAAACCAACAGAAAATTATTGATATTTTCATTTTAAAATGAAAATTAGAGTTCTATATGCTACTGAAAAAGCTGTGAATGCTTTGAAACTTTTTTCTAAAGAAAAACCTTTTCATAATTAAAAATGACCACTTTAAATCACTTCCAGATAGAGATTGCTCTAATGCTGTAGCTTGGCAGGTTATAGGTTTTACAGACAAGCTATAAATCCTCCAAATAGACATCAATAGTAGAAATAATTGCACATTTTTTATAAAGCAATATGAACATTTATACTGCAATATAAAAGTCTATTTCCACTGTAAGCAGCAATGAATCAGATGCCCACTAATGAATAAAGGTTGTGAATCTTCATCTTTAAAAGATTTAAGACTATGAAATGTAACAGCTTCTTAAAATTGGCTCCTTAGCTTGTCTGTGTTAACAATTGCATGACCAGAGATGGTTAAGAAATAACTGGAGTTTTGGTTCAGCAAGCTAACCTTGATATTTGTCTGATGTACACCACAGTTGTTTGGCTGTGAAATGAGCCAACTTGCAAGGACACAGTCCTTCTTGTAGTAAATTGGGAAAGTACTGTGCTCTCACCTAGACTATACAATACCTTACCTATTAACAAGGCTTTTTCACAAAGCAAAAGGGCCTAGTTTAACACAAAAATATTTGTAAGCAGTTTCTTATTTTACCTGGAACAATTAACTCATCCATCAGTATCCAATTAAATGCAGTATGAGTCAGATGATAACATACTATATTGGCTGCTGATGACTAATAAGGCAGGTCAACATCTATAAATCAAACTACTTAGTGAAGTAATGGTGATTGGCAACTTTGATTGGAGACAGTGACCATGAGCACAGTATATAAGTTTTAAGGATGTGTATTATTATATTTAATCCACTAACATAAGAAGGCAAGATACACCATTAAGACTTTCATATTGAATAATCCCAATTTAGTATTGCTTGCTAATGTTCTGTGCTTTACGATTGTTTTTTTCCCACTGTATCAAATACATTCTTTCCTCACATAAACACAAGTCACAGCAAAATTAGTATCTAGTGCGTATGCCTAAAAAAATGTAGGCAATACATTATTTTTAACCTCATGCTTTCATAAGCATTGTATACGATATAAATCAACACATCCTTTACAAGAAAGAACATAAGGTTTACAAATCCACAGAGACCAAAGGAAAAAGGCAAGCATGCAAGAAATACTTCAGTAATTTTTAAATGAGCACAGCAAATTTCTTTTTTAGGTCACCACATGATTTTCTCTAACTTTGTTTTCCTTAATCATTCCTGGCTTACACTACCCCAGTGTAATTAAGATCACTAATTTAATCTAAATTTGAAATAGATTTTAACAAGTCAGTTTGTGCTTTCAGCTTGGATACTACATACACAGCAAGTTAGCTGAATGTGAGCATGGTAGTTTTGAACTGTGTATGCAGGGGTTTGCTACAGTCTCCAAGTCGTCTGAGCTTCACAAACACTAAAACATCTGCTCAGATAGACTGCCCATTCATACTTGCTTGTTTTTGAGAGGATAGTATTTGTTTTCATGGAGCTTGGGGGTTTTTTTTAGTTTTTGGAGAAGGGACAGAAAATTGTAATAAAGCACAATTTAAAGGAGGATACAGTGATCTTTGAGCCTTAGTTTTCCTTCTTCTGACTTCTGAATGCACTAGTTAGCTGTTTTAATAGCTCTAATTTTGCCACAAAATGCTTTAGTCAAAGAAACACATCTACACAGCTACACCAGAAATGTCCTGTTTTAGGGAAGTGAAAGAATTATCTTTAAAATACGTGTCAAAAAACACAGGAGGAAAGACAGGCATCACTTTGAAGTTACACGTATTAACAATAGAAATGACAAGCACAAGAAAAGTATCCAAGCAAATTGTCCTCTTTTAGTGAGGAAAATTAATCCAACAAAGTGCCAAATTACTACTATCTAGGTCCGCAGTTAGCTCAGGTACCTCTGTATTGTACTGCATGCTCTACAGCATCACTGAGACTGGCCATGTATTTAAATTGCTGATGAGAGAGCACCCCATATTTCTTTAAATCCTACAAGCTATGCAGGCTGTGAATACTGAGACTGACAATGCTTCATGTTTCTCTAAAAATAATCTGTACTGTGTAAGAAAAGGCAGCTTGTCAAGTCACAAACACAAAACCCAACTGTAATTTCAGATACTTCGTATGTCCTTCCTGTTAGGTTTATATGAGTGAGTCTACAAAAACATTTGAAGTTCTTTCTGTAAGTCCAGCAATCACCCTGATCACCCAAAAGATGTGAAAAAAACAGGTGGGAAAATTAACTACCTGTCTTGCCATTATCACTGCTTCTTTTCTTAATGCAGTACTGTAAACACAGCAAAGTCTTCTTGATCTTTCAGATACAAATGTTAGATGTTTTATTTCAAAAAAAGATTTGTAGTCAATACATTTTTCAAAGTTAAAAGTATCTCTTTAAATGGTCGTCTCAAAAGATCCAGTTCTTGGTATAACTAGATTAATTTTGCAGTTCTGGATATGAACAAGACAACACCTGGTGTCAAAGACATTTCATTATTCCATACTCAGGAAGAGGAAGTGGGACTTCCATAAGGCCTGTCTATGCTGTGTGACAGAGTCTGAGCTAAGAGCTGTGAACTAGCAGCAGGGGACAGCACACTATCAGGATTCCCAGATTTTATCTGCTCCTAAGATGATCTGATCTCAGCAAATTTTCTCACTTTTTCACCAGTTCCCTTTCTATCCTTTTTTCCTTTTTAGGTATTTACAGTATACATAATTTCTTGGACGTTGCATATAGGGGACAGCAGGACAACCGTGACAAGGGTCTCCAAGCTGCACACTTCCGTAACAGTCACAAATGGTTAACAGCTGGTTTTCCCTGACTTTTTATTTACCAAAGCTATACAGTCTGCTGCCACTCAGAGATCCTATCCCATGCCTGCATGTGTTTTATCTCACTCATATTTCACAGGCCCCTTACTTAAAGCACAATAATTTTAAATATATAAGTTATAAAGAAAATAATGTCATCAGTTTCTTCTGTAAACTGTTGGTTCTAGAGGCAACACATGGACTCACCTGGTTTCAGTATGCAGTGAAAAACTAAAGTTAAGATGTCCTAGGAGGACAGTAGAAAACAGTGAGGTAAAGTAATTCTTAAATAGCAAATATGTATATGCTAGAAAAATGGTCTACAGCTCCTCCTCAGTTACTTACTGTGTCTCAAGATTATAGGGCCTTCACCCTGCACAGCATGCTTTGTTTCTCAGTAAGGGAAGAGGAAGTAAAGACATTAGTTAGGATACTATTTCACAATAATAAAACTAACCAACTTAGTTCGGCATCCAACCATGTTTGAAGCCTGCCAGTAAGGGAAGAATTAGGGCAAAGTCTTCATGCATGCCCCAACACCAGAGTTTCAACTTTTGGGAAGCACTGTGTGCCAGACAGTTATTCAGAGCAGAACATACACACAGGTATTCACAGTGTTCCTAGAGGACATATTTCTGGGCTGATGCAGTAAGCCTTTAGTCTTCCATGAGTCTAGATAGTTTAGAGGATTCACGCATTTTCCATTAGCAATTCTACTTTAGATATTGAAATAGAGTCACATATCCATAAATTTACTTCATCACTTCAGCACCAAGTGTTGATAGAGGAGACATATCTATCTGCCTCTTACATATGAGGAAGATAGGCAGAGGTTAACAAAATTTTAATTTTATGCCAGCCTCACCTGAAGAAGATAGCTCAGAATACCAGAAGGTACCAGAAGTCATTTGTTTATCCCACTGTATACACTTCATTTATTTTCCTTAATATTAAACTACATTAGTTTTTTTCTCCTTTGCCTCCTTCCAATATATGCTGCCTTGAATCTCTTTTCCAGATGGTTTCTATCACCCTTAAGAGTAATACAAAAATAGCTCATTTGTAATTTAAAGGTTTAGAACCAATTAGCCAAGTTATTGCTTTCATTTCATCAGCTCAAAACTTCTGTATATCAGATCACATTGTTCCAGCTAAGATCCTAATGAGCTAGAATTTCTCATTTTGGTGGCCCCTAAATTCTATTTATAGAGTCCTTTCCAACAATGAATTCATCTGTTCAGAAAACAAGGTCTGACTGTGCTCAAAAATAAGTTATAATGAGCCATGTCAGCAAATACTAGATAAAGGTAGTGCTGAAAGAGGGAAATTAATACTTCAAGCTCATTTATGATTTATGAGTTCAGGGTTGAAATGGAAGTGGCACATAATAATGAGCAATGGAAATACCTCTTGTTTGGAGAGTGAGGATGAATAGAACTTTGGGCTTGAATAGGTTATTAATAGGTTATTGATCTAACCTATTTCTGCTACAACAAAAAAAGAGCAAAGTTCAAAAACGGGTCAGCAATAAACAAAAATACGCTCTGTCAGCCAATAGCCAATCCTGCACGGCCATAAGGATATAGATCTGTAATCATCAGAGTCATGGGTATTGCATGTCTAAAACTGCGCCTGATTTGCAGTTAGAATGTACAGATCCAGGGGTTTCACACTCTTATTCCTTCTAAGTTTTTCAAGGAGAGGTCACTGGGCTCAGGACCGAGTCACAGGATGTTATGGCAGTGAAATCTTATGTGATCTCAGGGGAGAGCACAACACCGCATTTTCTACTCCAGGCCAGGGAATCAAAAATCCCATGGTTTTTTAGAGGTGGACATTTGCTTACTTTCTACTCTACCGGTTTCATCCACTTCTATGGCTCAGAGGAGAATGATCCTATTGACCAGTGCTTCAAGTGATCTGACTTCAGAGGCAATGCCTACATCATTGGCATGTTTTGTTTTAATTCAACACCATCTTGAAAATCAGAGCCACATTTTGACATGTTCCTAAGGAACGTGTCAGAAACATGCAATCACGCCTCTAATCAAGTTCATGGGAAAGCTCTTGAAGCAATCAGAATTTCATCTAGTTAAGTATAGAAAACCTCTTTAGATAAAAAAAAGTTTAAATGGACACACATTCATACCTCTCTTTTCTCTTCACAGAGCATAAAAATCACATTTTTGTATCACAAAAATATATTTAAAGTAGCAAGATGCTTGTACTCATGACTGTCTAGGATACTAGCTTGCCTACAGTTCTTGCTTTTCATCTGTAGACCAAATGACGGTTTTTAGATACACATATATAAAATACATAAAGCTGCATGAATCAGTTGGTCTGGTGAATACTACAACCTGTTTCAAATGTATTTAGTAATTTTGTTACATTTTTAACTAGATATGTAGGCTCCTACAACATTTTACAGTTTTTACAAAACATATTTGCAAAATACAACTTGAGGAAAGCTGTTTGATTACAGCTAAGTTATTTGCTAGTTTTTAATAAAGAGGTACCAACAATTAAGCTAAGAACATGCCATCAATAGCTTGCATAAATCAGCAGTTTCCACTCAAGTAAGAAAAAAGAATTATCACTTAGCTGGATTTCATTCAGTGGTATCTCCCCAAATTCCTACATAAGCACGCTCATACCCTACATGGAAAGAAGAGAGTGAGTATTGTGGGTGCTTCCTTTTTTCCATCAATACACATTGTCAATTAATTTATTCTCAGCTCCAGTTCCCAAGAAACAAAATTTACAAGTAACCACTCTCTTGCATGTTTGGTACCACTGCCATAATTTAAGTGCAACAGTGTCTGCGGAATAAGGACTTTAGGTACAGCTGCACGAATCCACACCTCTAAAGTTTTGAGGAAACATAAGGACAGCCAGTTTTTATTTTGGTACCACATTGGCATTTTGCAATAAGAATGTAACGTAAGTGCAGGTTCACCTGTTGCTACATTTACTGGGTTGCATTCTTTCTGTTGCTCTAATTAAACATCAGAACTTTACAATTCCTAACTTCTTCAAAAATGTGTAACAAAGTAATAGAAAATTCTTACACTAAGCTGAACAGATATCCATTACATCCATAACTGGGAAGTTTTTGAACTCTTTCAGCAACAGAAGTTTCACAGGAGATTGTTTTCATCAGCAGGATGAATAAAAGATGAGTTGGCAGGTGAATAAGGTAGAAATATTTATTACTAGCATTCACTGAAAATGACACTAGAATGCCTCCAAAAGCCTGACAGAAAAAAAAAAAAAAATTTAACTCGCACTCCAGAAAAGGAAGTGAAGATAACTGAGTACGCCTACTTTTATGTCAGGTGGTTGGAAAACCACACAGAAATTGAAGTAAAAATGAAATTGAAATCCCTTTTTCTTTTTTTAACATAGCTGTAAAAGGGCAGCAATGTTGCATTGGTTTTGGCGTTTTTACAGAGGGTTCTACGCTCTTATCTGCGTAATGTCACCAGAGAAACTTTCAGACTATTGACTAGTGCGATCTGTTCTACTGTAGCCAAAGATTTGAAAGACACAGGGCTTACTATAAACAAAGTCATAATAAAATTAAATAAATAACCTTTTCAGCAGTGTTAGGCACATTTTTTGAAAAAGGATCAGGGTCATTAGGGAATTTACTTTCTACTAGTATCATAGTTTTAAAAATACAGCAATTATCTCTTATTCATAAACACAGCTCTGCAAATGAGAGAAAGGTCCTATGTACATGCCTTAGGAATTCACAGGGGATATCACAGCAAAGAAAACCACTGGCGAACAGTAAGTTTCTTAATGCATAGCAATATCAGAATTAGGGATGGATTCATAGATTTTATTTGCTTTACATATGCTTCCAAACAGTAAGAGATAACTATTTTTTTTGTTTAAAATAATATGATACAAAATGAGCCCCAAGCCTGGAAGGTTTTAATCATGACCTGATTCTTCTCTGAAAATCTAGCCAAATGACTAGATTTCACTTTTAATAGAGACCGAGCATAGCAAAGATCTGATTAGCAAATATATCAAGTGGGTTTGAAATCAGAACCTCACCCAAGTCCATGTGTGGAGCAAGTCCGTGGAGGATCAACTCTGTAACCCAAACACCGCAGCTTTTTTCTGCCCCACTACTGCCCATCATTTTAATTTCTCAGTTGAGTTGCCAGTACCGTCTGGTTATTTTACTTTCATGGTAAGTGGTTAGAAACAGAGACTCAAACATATCCCAGGCTGAAGTTTGGGATTAAATGGAAGGTAAAGTTGGTTTATGAGGAGGATGTATTACTTTTATCTGTGATAAGAAAAAGGACAAAAAGCAATTACTCTGCATCACCCAGCACTTCAGATCTTTGTTATTTGCTGTGCTATACTGCATTACTGTAACAGCAGCAAACAGTTGAAAAAGCTTTGCTATAGGACTGTAGGATCACTCACGTACGCACCTGGCTGAAACCACGTCCTGTCACACTAGAATTCCCTCACCTGCTGTGTGTAGAAGAAAGTCACATTGCCCTTGTCATATTGCTCTAAAAAATGCAATGTTGCCCCTTTTTCTTGAAGTAGTTGCCCAGAACAATAAATAGAAAATGAAACACCATGGAGTAATGGGAAGAGAAGAAAGAGAGAGGTGAGAGGTGGAAAGAACAACAGTGAGAATACTTAAGAGATGCAAGTTTTTGATAAGCTGCATCCAGTACAGGCAACTATGTCCAGAAGAAAGAACTGCAGATAAAAGAAAAAGAAAAAAAAACACAAAAAAAACCCCAAAACCAACAACAACAAACACCCCAAAACCTGCACAACTAAACAAACCTGTCCTGGTTTCAGCTAGGATAGAGTTAATTTTCTTTCTAGTAGCTGGTATAGTGTTATGTCTTGGATTCAGTACCAGAAGAATGTTGATAACACTGATGTTTTCAGTTGTTGCTAAGTAGTGTTTAGTCTAAAGTCAAGGGCTTTTCAGCTTCTCATGCCCAGCCAGCAAGAAGGCTGGAGGGGAACAAGAATTTGGGAAGGGACACAGCCAGGACAGCTGACCCAAAGTGGCCAAAGGGTATTCCATACCATGTGACGTCATGCCCAGTATGTAAACTGGGGGGAGTTGGCCTGGGGGGGATCACTGCTTGGGAACAAACTAGGCGTCAGTCAACAGGTGGCAAACAATTGCATTGTGCATCACTTGTTTTGTATATTCTAATCCTTTTATTATTATTGTCATTTTATTATTATTATAATTATCATTATTGTTTTCTTCCTTTCTGTTCTATTAAACTGTTCTTATCTCAGCCCACAAGTTTTACCTTTTTCCTTCCGATTCTCTCCCCGTCCCACTGGGGGGAGGGGAAGTGAGCGAGCAGCTGCATGGTGCTTAGTTGCTGGCTGAGATTAAACCACGACAAAACCAAACACTGATTTATTTCAGTCCCTCATCTTACTCAAGGATCCCAGCTGACAAAGAGGTTGAACCACCTCTGCGAACACCTATACTGAAAGTAGATCCCCATCTCCTCACAGCAGCAAGCTCCTCCGGGAGCATTTCAATGTCATTTCCAGACTAGAAGTTTGTCCAAACAAAAACAATTTAACCTAAGCCATAGTGTAGCCATGGAGCAGCTGTGGCCACCTGCAGCTTCTGAGCTGCACAACAGCAGGAGCTAGACACCCAGGTAAAGGTTGAGCAAAGACTTCCTCAGCTTAGGAAGCATCTTTTCTTCTTGTGCAATTGAAGACTCTTCAGGAAACTCAGACAGGTGCCTCTTGGCTTCACTTTCGTGTTCTTGTACCTAGCAGTGCCAGGACAAGGAGACTGTTTTCCACACAGCTTAACCGCTTAGGGTACTCGGGCCATTAAAACTTGGTTTTGGCAAAGAATTAAAGTTAATCAAACTCTTGCTCAGATTACCCAGTTCATAAGCTGGGAGTGCTAATAAATCACATAGAATTTTTAAGATGTGTGTAGGTAAGTGGTGGGGAGTTTTTCTCCATTTTCCAACAGCACCTGAAATTTATGTTACAAACACAAATGTAACAGCGAGAGAGACTTAATTCGTAACACAGCTCTCCTTTTGCAAAGCTCAGATGACATCTTCTGGCCAACCTCGGTTCTGCAGGTACGAAATCAAAGATTTATTCCGTAAAGCACTGAAATGAAAATCCTTTTTGTTAAGAAAAACACCACAGAACTGTGGAGCATGAATTAATTGTATAAAAGCCACCACAAAGCAACAAAGACCATTTCAGAGAGCATGAAGGAAAGCACACTGAACAAAAATGGAAAAGAGCATGTCAAATGCTCCACCATCGGAGCTCCGAACCCCCCTGAACTGACAGTAAGCTGCTGGTTTCTGATGCACTTCAGTAGGCTGCAGCCAGGAAGAACTGTTTCCACTGCTAGCATCTTTTGGCTGATTTGAGAGAAGTACGAAGTCAGAGTCTGAACCAACCCGCTCTAGAACAAGTCCTTACAGGATTGGCTCCAAAATTTCAGCAGGGAGGCATGAGAAGCATGCTTTATGATCCACTTACCTGCTGTCTAGGGTCCCAGTACCCTTTCAAGCATTGCTCGTTGACCACATTGTTCCCCTCTCCATTATTTCTAATTCGAAAAAGCTCACCAGAAGGCAAAAAAAGTACTTTTTTTCTCTTTAAGAAAAGTGTCCAGTTGAGTTTGCTTAACCCAAATAGAAACCATAATTATGCTTCCTTTCCACAACTGCTTGGCTCCCAGTCATCTTTTTCCCTCAAGTTGTTAAAGAGCTTCAGTGAAAGCATTCTGAGAGTCTCTGACAGCACAGGCTCAAAGAAGCCAGACTTGAGTAGAGACCCCACCGCCTGTTAGCATGGTGCTGTAGTGCAGGCCAATGGGCCATAAAGTCTCTGAGCAGCAATTAACTAGTGCAATAAGAAATAAGACTAACTCTTACCTGACTGACAACTGCAGAGATCCAACAGTAGCAGTTTGACCTGGTTCTTCAGGATAAAGACAAATATTTAGTAAAATTTCAAGTGTTTTATTTGACGATACTACTTCTTTGAAGGTTAACCTCTCCGCAACAGATATAAAGAAGGAAAAACTTTTTTGTTTCCATGTCACACCAAGAGAAACACATGCCTTGGATTTTTACTCTTCTACTTTCTACTGAAGTATTAAGCCTGTGGTAGTACAGAGCACACACCACCAGCACGACCAATTGATATCTGACAAAAGCACAAGGTGTGCACAGTTCTCCTTTTAGTTCTCAGTACAATTATAGCTCTGAACAGAGAACCTCTGTTTGACTAAAACAATACCAAAAACCTCTTCCTCAAAGTTTAGACAAATATCTTCTTTTGGAAGAAAAGAAGAAAATTGTCCCAAATAATTTTCTTTTCTCTTTTACACCCCCCCCCCCCCAAAGACAAACACTTGGAATTAATGGAAATAAAATTAAGCCTCAAATACTAAGTACATGAACATTTGCCTTGCTACTGGTCTGTTGTAATTCAAGAATTTAATCAATGTTTCTATAGATATTGTATTTGTAGGGAATTTTGCATTACTTTTAAGACAATTACAACACATACTTGATGTGAATGTTACAATGATGTTTTAACTGCTGATGAACACATATGTGCATGTAAGCCTATCAAAGTTACAATATTTTTACGTAGATTGTCAAATTAACTAAAGCACAATTTGGATCTTTTGGCCAGTGAACTCGTGCTCCCTCTGCTGACTGGTTAATTTAGTGGAACCTCTAGTATCAAGATGTCCTTACTTCTATGTATTAACAATTATTTCCATTGTGGGAAAACCACAGAGCTACAAACACTCCAGCAAACTCACAATGCCTACTCCAACTATTTACTTTTACCCCAGCTTGAACATTTATGCTCTCTGACCTGGAATCTGGCATCTTTTCATAGGAGCATTCAGCAGAAAGAATGCCAGATTCCAGTACAGCAACCGAAACATTGTCTTTCATCCATTTAATAGAAATTAGTTTTAAGTGTGAAATGAATATTTTTACTTACAAAAACAGTAATCCCCCTCACTATTTACAAATAAGTTACCAAAACAAACAAAAAAAACTGCCCCCCCCAAAACTCCAAATACTTTACGGAGGCCTGAATACTTAAACATAAATAAGCATCATCATTTTAACCCAAGTCGTATTTCAACCCAAGGTTTAAGTTTTAGTGAAGAAAATAATTTTTTTTTCTAGTATTTACATCAGTGCTTAGCCTCAGATGTTTTACTTAAGAGTCATAATGACCATAATACCACACTTTGAGAGACAGAATTTGAGTGACTGTGGTTTTGACTATTGCTTCTCTGGACTGCTATGGAAATAAAGAAAACAAATGCCAAGCAGAACTATCATCTAACCTAAACCAAACAGACTGCCTGCAGAGATGTTTGTTCCAACATATTTTCAATATTGCAGGACTTGTGTCTAAATGTGCTATCAAATCTTCACATCATTGTGCTTGCAGGAGCAGATTAATGCATTTAGTTCCTTCATTTAAACATCGTTGATTCTCCCTCCAAGACACAAAATACTGCTTTCATTAATGCCCATTAGCTGTGTTTGCAGTTAGAGACGAAAATGTCTATGATCCAATTCAAACAGGTAGAATCACTATTTTCCTTATCACAAGTATTGGGGTAGGGTTGCTTTCACTGGCCTGCAACAAATTCCAGGGAGTATGCAGTTAAATCGTGATCTGCAATTAAAAAGAAAAAAAAACAAAAACCCAAAAAAACCAACAAACCCCCACCCCCCCCCAAACCCTCTCTAACTAGTTGTTTAATGTTATTCTTTTCCACTGTAGGATAATTACAGCATTGCACAAACTGAGCAAAACTAACATGAAATTAGAAATAGTACCTTTCTTACTTTCAGACATGTTCCCCAAAACAATCATTATCAATTTGCAGTTGCAGTTACAACAATCCATGTACAATAACATATCCAGGAGTAATACTTATAATGACATAGTGCTACAATGACTCTTTCAAAAGACAACCTAGATTTCACCACTGGGTGGTGAAAAGAACAAAACAGCTTATTTTTATTTTATGACTATATACTAGCTGGTTTGCTACATTACTTTTTGCAGTTGCAGGTTTGTTCTACATCAAAAGTTTTCCAGATTATCTTCATTAAAAGTGTATCACTTCGTATCAGCTCTAATATGGTTTAGCCCCTTTGTCCCTCTAGCTACACTGTTAAGTAATTTCTCTGTTGAGAGGTAGTCTAGAAATGCATTCTTTTACTGCTTTATGTCTAAATTTCAAGCAATGAAGCATGTAACTAATCACACAGAAGGATCTGTAAGAGCGAACAAAACAGCCCACTTAAAGCCAAAAGGGTTCAGGAATGCTGCTGAAGAGCACTCCCCTCCTCACTCAAGTTGCCTTGTAGGTAGACCAGACCCCTCCCAAGGTTAACACAGGGCCTGACCTTCACTGCCTTTTTTCTGGCAGATGAAATCTCAAGTCTCCGCAGTACCAGCCTCAAGGATGAAGGCAGACTTTAAAGTAAGTTGAACCCAAGCAATGAGAATTTCAACAACCTCTGTAACATCTTGCACATACCTAAAGTCTTCCTGCAGCCCATCACCAAGATCTAAGTGTGAGATTTCTTGAGGCAATCCTGTTTTGTAGATATCAACGCCAACAGACCTACTCATTTTATCTGAAAAATAGGGCTACCTGCCTCCAGGTTGAACTGCTGTATGTACTCCAAAATGTGCTAGATGAAGAAAACTTAAGAGTAAATTAGTTTTCCAGAACAGAGGTTTTCTAAGGATGCCTTCAGTGATTGCAATTGTAGCACTGAATTACAGGTCAATCCTGAATAGTCAAAAGCATGAATATTTTTTAAAAAAGCCGCAATATTTTTATTTGCTCTGCTGCACTCATACGAGTTCTTACTCAGTAGCAACAGCAGTAAACAGTCCTATATTCCCAGTATGCACATTCTTGTGAGCAACAGTTACTGCTGTGCATAAACAAGGAAAAGAGTCACTAGAGAACAGCATATGTGAAATTTAAGAAAATACAGCTAATTTGCAAGCTTGGATTGGCACTCTAGAAAGCACAGAATAAAACAAAACCCTTGTAAAATACACAAAAGCATACATTTAGAGATTAGAACATATATTCATTAGAGAAAATAACTCTGCACCTATAAGGAAAACCTGGTATCCAAAGGCAAGAATAAGAGTAAAATAAAGATTAAACATATTTATTTTGGCGAAATATCAGCACTGTTATTTCACTCTGCTAAGTTAAATCTGAAGAGAAAGGTGTTCTCTCTTTTGCTGTATTTACATTTAGATGGATTTTTGAACTCCTGGATCTGTCAAACTTCATTTAAATTACAGTTGGTGGATTTGATGCACAGCACTTCATAGATCAATACTTAATAAAAGGGTATATTCTTTAAGCAAGTGGAACACCTAAATGTTTAAGTCTAGTACTGTTAATTCCTACACAGGGAATCGTGAAGTCCCTCACATGTGTTTTAGCTGTAAATTGTCACACACATCCACACACAGAGTTAAGAGAATACGCATTCACACTTCAAAATAGTTGCAGAAGAAAATATGATTTTGTTTCCTAGCTTACAAAAAAGAATTAGGAAAAAAAATGTCTGACAATCCCAGGGCTCTTTGAACAGCCTTCTTTAGTGTTGTCTTCGCATATACAAGGCAATTTATTAAAGTATCTGACACTGTTACACCAAATAAAGGTTTGGTAGTTTGTTTATTTATTTAATTCAGTTACAGTGCTTCAATAGGATGCTACTCATTTCGCACAAGAGCATAAACTTTCTTACACTCCATGCAGCTACAGGTATTATCCATCTCTATTAAATTGTACGAGTCTCAGTGAAATTTGTCTCATTTGTTCATTTGGAAAGTTTTACCAGTGGTTCCCATGGAATCAGAACTGGGTCAGCAATCTTTAGTTCAATTACATTTCAGTAAGCTTTTATCAAAACATGTTTCTTCAGTGTGTACAGACCTGGAAACCCAGGGAACTTGCACCAAACTCACTTCTAAAAAGTTATTTTCAAGACTAGTAAGTAACAAAAAGATTTAGGAACTTCCAGACCATAACACTGGTAGCAGCTTGACTATCAGAGAAAAACAATAATGGTTTCAGTATCAAAGTTGGCTAGTGGTATAGAACAGCAGCAGTTCAAGTCTCTATTCATTGTTTCTGTAGTAATTTTCAATTGTTTCTGAATTAAAATACACCACAGTAACAGTGATATCATCTCTGTACATTCTTGCAAGGTCTTCAGGCAGTGTTAGCATTGCAGCAAGTTTCTCTTGGTCCACCTCCCCATACTCATTACTTCCAATTGCATGCCTTATTAAATGAGTAGCTATGTTCTGGTCAAGTGAGGCAATGCCTCTGTTTTTCCTCTGAAGTAACAAGCTGTGCATATAACCCAAATTAACTGGTTTCTCAAAAGCCAGTTGTGGTTTCTGCACATTAAGCTCTGTAAGGTGCCCAGCAACAAGTTTTACAACCTTCTCATTACTTAGCATCTCCCATAGTCCATCCGAAGCAATAACTAGAAACTTATCCTTGCTTCTTAATTTGTGGTATGTGACTTCAGGCTCTGCAGTTAAATAAGGGGGTGTATGGTAGTTTGGAGGAACGTACTGATAAATATTTAAAGACTCAACATCACAGCTATTCTCGAGAACACTGTGTTGCAATTCTTTACTCCATTTTAATTGCACGTCTCCAAAAGCTCTGGAGGGCATGAGAATCCCCAGTAATCTGTCATTCACAAATAGGGTTTTCTCCTCAGATCTAGGATGTTCTCTCTTCAGTCTTCTAATTTCAAATTCATCAAAGGCATTGTGGTCTCGGGTCAGAGGGAGAGTAGACCACGTTCCGTCTTCTTCATGAACACCTAAAATTGCTCTGCAATCACCAGTATTTGCAACATGTAAGTGAACACCGTCAATGTGAGCTACACAGGCTGTTGCACCAGAAAAAGCTACTTGAAGGGCAATATTCCTCATCAATTCATTTTCCTGGGGAGCCTGAACTTCCAGTGATATATCCGAGTCTAACCGTTTGAATGCACATATCATGGCTTCTTCTAAACTAAATCCTGGCTCGGTGTCTAGGTCCAGTAAATGTTGCCAGTAAACCCGGAGGTTTTCAAAATATTGTGAAGTTATTTCTCGATACTCTACATCATTTGGATGCTTGTGCCACTGCAGAATAGGCAGAACTGGTTTCATGCAGTCCACAGCAAGCTCGATCTCTTCCAAGGTTTGCCGAGACATGAGAGAAACTGCTATATAATGGAGCAGTCTCTCACTTACTGCCTGAGCACACGCAGAACCTGCATGGCCATCAAAGACTCCAAACATCATCCCTTTGGTCTGCAAGCACGTGGCTGCACTTCTGCGGTCTTCAATAGGGGTGTTGGATGCCAACTGGTTACTTTCAAACTTCAACACAGAATTTGCATTTTTACCATTCAAATCCAGTATTTTATGGGATAATTCACCTGCTCTGAGTATATCATTGATTTGTGATGGAGACAACTGGAAAGAGAAATGTTCTTCTTCGGTGGAAGTGTGTCGGAATGCTTTTTTTAAGGAGAAAGTATTGTCTAAGCTGCAGCTCCCAGCAGGGTAGAGACGTGTTTTGGAGAAAACAAGCTTCCATTTTATCTTGTTTCTGTTTGGGATACAGATGGAGTACAAACGTCCTTTTCCTTGTAAAACAATGCTGTTTCTTGCTGAGCTTAAGATCCAGGATGATACAGTTCTTGACATTATAAGTCACTCCACAAATAGGAGCACCTTCCTTCAGTAACACAGAATGTCCTTACAGCCTGTAATATAAGAATAGGAAAGGTATAAAACTTAGAAGGTTCACAAGAAGCTTTCTATATAACAATACAAAAGTAAGTCTAGAGCTCACAGAAATATTCATAACTTTTTTCTAAAAAAGACCACTATAGATAGAGGCATCTTAAAAGTGATATAATTTCCATCACTGAATTATAACCTTAGGATATGACTGCCCCTCTCCAGCTAACTCATCAGAAAACCTACTTTTTCTTTTCCAGGCATGTTTTTCCTCATTGTGGCAAGGCTAAGAAGAAATTCCAACATTACAAGAAATGTAATTGTAAACTGTATAGTGAAAAGCCTTGTCTAACATGACACAGAACAAACAGATCCAACAAGTTAGAAAATAGGAACTTAAGTGACAGTTAATGTGCAACTTTAAAAAAGCCTGCTAGAGTACAACTCTCTTAATACACTCTAAATAACAAAACCAAGAGAAAATCAGTACTCAAACCCTCCAGAAAAACTGAAAGATGTGGCAAATTAATGATTTATATGAATCGCCATGATCCTCACATCTCGAACAAGCTAGTCTACCTTTCCAATTCTGTTCCAGCTTGTAAGCTTGACTGTTCTTTTTTTTTTTTTACCTTCAAGGTCTTAACCAACCTTCACACAGGTAGGATTTTTTGCGCCACTGAAGGCAGATTCAACTGCTCTTAATTAATGCATTTATCAGAGCATTGTGCATTTTGATGCAGTGAAAGTTATAGCACAGTTACATTGACAGCTTTTACAGGTTTACAATTTGGATTGTTCATTTGGAGTGCAATTAGAACAAGCAGCTGTGAGGAGCTCTGCTGCCAACAGCACTAAAACCTAGCGTACCTGAACAGCTGAAATTCTTCACTTGCCATGGGGAGGTCCATCATATTGTCTCCTACTTTAAATAAGGTATTCAAGCTGTGCAAAATTGCTAAGTACAACCAGATGCTTACTCCACAATAGAATTTTGCCCCATGGATTTCAAAAGGTAAATGGAGAGCAGCACTGCAAATACAATTACTCCCAAAAGATCATGCTAGCAGCCAGTTAGAACAATACAGTTTTCTGTGAGCTCTGAACCACTCTCAGGCAGCCTGTAGCACCATGTGCTCTAGGTCTCAGGCCAAAGATGCTACATACTACTGCAATATTGGGTTTTTTTCAGCAGGGCAGTTCATGAGAAATAACAAGAAGCCAGCCCAGACAGCTGCATGAAAGCCTTTCAAAGAAATCAGCAGGAGCTAAAAACAAATTTGAACTATTCTAAACAAAAGACCTACTGATACAACCCAAGGACTTTACTGAAGTCCCATTTCAAAAGTGTCACAAAACAATTCTGAAGTGTACCACAGAAACACTGTTGGCTTAACAACAGAAAAGAGTAGACAAGCCATTCTAACAAGGACCCCACCGCTATAATTCTGGGGACCCTATGAGGACACAGCATAATTTTACTACTGATGTCAGGAGAGCAGATGGAAAAGGCAAGGCAATGCCAGTTCATTGCTCAAGGCTCGCCTGCAGTCTCCTGGGACACCGGCAACTCTCAACAAAACTGACACCTTTTGTTGTACCGCAGAGGGAACACAACCAAATAAAGCTAATAGGAAGACAGCTGAGTAACCCCAGCATCAGCTAAACCCAAAAAGCACCAACAGTGTAAGACAAGCCTTTGTGCTTCTTAACCCTTCCCAGGCTGTTCCCCATCCTTTTTTTTCTTCTTTCTCTTCCCACCCTTCTGAGCCACATAAGATTGAAACAATGACAATTTCATGTTCTTCACTCAAAAAGCCAATAGAAACAGCGTTTCAAACAAACTTACCCTGTTCGAATCAGCTGGCTGACAGACACAGCAAGGTGGTGTTTTTTTTCCTAGAAGCAGAGTTGCCTAATACCATTTAGACATGTGTTTGCCTAAGGTCAGGTAGTATCAATCAGTCCTGGAGCACATTTCTGAACCATCCCTACTCACTGTCCATAACTACAATTTTCACATCCTCAGGTTCCTACCCAGTCGCACTGTTGCAGACTTCACTGCTTCTGCCCAGGACACCCACCTGCGCCCAATAGCCACCCCAGCACAAGCCACGTTAAAAGACGGTAGCAGTGCTAATAAAAGCGATGTGGTAAAGACCATTATGTAAGAGCCAATTACATAAACCTTACTCTCCCCGCCTGGCACACCTACCACTTCAGCACCAAACAGGGCACTTCCTCACCAGCTGAATTCGTGTAACCACTGAAACCCAAACTGCCCCCCCGACACGGCCCGCTCGCTGCTGGCAAGTCGGGGTACACACTGGGGGCTCACGGAAGAGGAACGCCCGCTTTTTCCAAGAGAATAACAGCTATCCGTTACATTCAGTTTTACAGTCCCCCACCCCCCCATATTCCCCTCACGCACTCTCCCGACACTGCCCACACGCATCAAACCCCTACCCCACC
>NW_010972528.1:13172910-13197538 GCF_000737465.1 Haliaeetus leucocephalus
GCCGGCGCGGCGCGGGCGGTGGGAGCTGACTGACAGCCCCGCCGCCCAACCCGCGCCTCCGACGCCAGAGCCGCCCTGGGCGCCCCGCCCCGCGTAACTGCCGCGGCGGGGGGCGGCACGCGGGTTCCTGTCAGGACACGGCGGGACTGATGAAGCGCGTGGAAGCGAGCCCGGCCTCCCTCCCGCCCGCGCGCCATGTTCTCCTCAGCGCTTGCCTTGGCCCGCAGCAGCTCCTCCGCCGGCAAGCTCGGGCGCAGCCGCGGAGGGGGGAGGTAAAGTTCGCTCCGGAGCTGCCGCCAGGCCCAGGGGTGAGGAGAGATCCCCGGGGGCGGGGATCCGGAGCCTCCCGTCACCTCAGCTACCCCGCGCTCGGTCAATGGAGCCGTACCCTTGGCTGCCTCACGGCGCCGATGAGGTGCTGAGGGCGGGCCGGGCGACCTCGGCCCTGCGCTTCTCGGTTTCCTGCGTATTTTTAAGCAGGATAATAACGTGAGCAGCAAAAGCAAGCGGATGAGATGTGTTAGGAAAAAGAGCATCAGCAAGATTTTTTTGTTTCCCCATTAATAAAGTTCAAAAAACGTTATCCTCTTGAAGGAGGGTCCTTAGGATGTTTGTTTGTTTTGTGCCTTTTAAAATACAATTCTACACTCTTCTGTGCTGAGGCCACCAGCTGATGAGGCTCAAAATCCCAAAGCCCGTTTGAAAATGATAGGCCATATAAATTATGGAGAACAAAAAGGCTTATTTTGCTGGCTCCCCATTTTTTTTTTTCCGTTTCATATATCTGCTTGTTTTGGTTAAAATTTCTACTGAGTGGTTTTATACCATGCAACAAGACAAGAAATTGGCCCCAAATGCATGGTGGTTAATAAGTAGTTACTGCATATTATGGATTGGTTACTAAGTACTCCTTCCTTTAACCTGTAATAGTGATTTTGCAAAACCCGAGTTGACTCGTCAAGAGGCTTTGATATTACCAGTGCATTTTTTTATTCTCCTGGCTTCTTACACTGAAGCATTTTTCATTTAAATAATGTGTTGCAGGTATCATAGATGAGATAAATGTGTTCCTAGGTTATCTGAAGTGGAAGGATGTGCAATCATCTTCGTGAGTCTGAGCTTTCATTTGTTTCTTGTTTTATTAATACAATGAAACATAGTTTCATGACAAATGGAAGAGCAAGAAATAAAAATAGAAGGTCACCTTAAAGAAAAATTTCAGGACAATATTTTAGCACACATGAAAAAATTATCTTAAGTTTGACATAATTATTTTATTTGTCTGACAAATATGCTGAACTGAAAGACGTCACCCACAGCAGGCCTCACCTGCATCTCTCTGCTTTGCTCCGCTGCTCAGGTACACTAACAGTAGTTTCTGGGTCTCAAGGCACTCTTTATTCTGGCCTACCAATTTTGTTCAGCTTCAGTACTGTTCACAGCAGTGATAAAACCTCATACAGGAGCCTGAAAGCTAACTTGACTGCTCTGAGTCTCCTGTGTTCTTAGCATGTTTAAATGGTTCTCTTCAGCTGAAAGCTATTACTCACATGTTCATACAGTAATAGTAATTTAGAAAACGTGGAAATGAAGGTGAAACAATTAAAAGTCCTGCAGAAGATGGTGTTGCTTTCATTCCATATTTTCTAAGCACAAGAAGGAATACCATATTGAAGGCTTCCAAGAAACTTAATGGTTTTCAGTGTTAATATCCAGTTCTTGACAGGACTGGATATTAAGTTGAATTGAGATTTAGATTCTGCTTTGCAGTGTTTGGTTATGCTGATGAACCAGAGTGATACACAATTAAAGTTAAAAAAAGTAGAAATGCTACTCTTTGATATGATTTGAGGAAAGAAACAGTATGGCTCAGGCTTGCAGTATTTTTGCCTTCAGGAATATCTGACTAAAATGGCAAGTTTCTGTGGCAACAGTGGCTTGGTTGCCATAGTGCTCCATCTTCTTAATTTGCATTGAAAAAATTATAACTCAGGTTTCTTTAAATAAAACTAATTTTTTTTTTTTTTTTTACTTCCCTGTTTAGAGGTGAGCTAAAGTTCAGTATCAAATGTCTTGTGCCAGGAGAAACTTCCTACCATTATTTAAAAGCAAATGAGTCTAATTCCAGGGGCATTGTATTAAGGTGCAGTGATAGGTTAAAATGTAGCAAATGCTATATTTAGATTTTTTCAGGGTATAATTTTATCTGTTGACTTGTACAGTCAGCAGCTCTGATTTTCTTTGCAAATGCATTTTTGTGCTCATTTTTATGTTGCTTGTTTAGGCCATGATCCAGCTCCTGTGAAAGTCAATGACAGTTTCAGCAGACTTCAGTAGGTTTCAGATAAAGTGAAATGTTTATTTGAGCCTAAAAGGTCCATTTGAGAAAGGCCATTGGATGAAACAGGTTGCAATAAGGCCACTCAAGCACATGGCATCTTTACTTCTGACCTGAAGTTACTGTCTCAGGAGTTGCTAAGCAGACAAATCCTGCCAGGTATTTGAGACAGGAGTACATCGCTTAAGTTAGTTCAGCCAACTTATATGTTTGTATGAATGGAGAAGTGTGAGACTATGAAAAAGACTTAATTAGTTTCACTGTATGTTCAATTTGATGTAATTACTGGATGCTGTTTAGAGATGTAGTCCTATTCTCTCCCAGAACCCAGCTCTTCTGTCAGATTTAGCTATCACACGACCCTACAGTAAGTCAGGCTGTCATCAAATCTGACAAAATAATAATTTTTCAGGGGGAGTTGTAATCCAGCTTCCTGCGTGGTAGTGTGATTGTTAGATCAAATGTAGGAAAAGAAGACAAATGTGGAGTGGGGAGGGGTACTACTGCTTCTGGTATCAGTTAGTTTGAATGAATGACACTTGAACCCATATCCTTAGGCTGCATGTTTCTGGATATGGGATAAAAAGAATGGAAAAGCTAGTGCTTCCTTCTTCTCCTGTGGTGTATCTTAGCAAACTTTTGGAGTTACAATATCACTTACTGGATGCTTATTGGAGAATTAGGGTTCCAAGACTGAAGGAAGGGGAGATATATTTTGGTAAGCGCTTTGGGGGATTACCAAAATATTAACAAATTGCTTTATTTCTGCTTATATTGCATACCTCCCATTGCATACAGAGGCTTGAAATAAGCCTGGGTTTACCGTTTTGTGATCTTTTATGACTTGATTTCATTTTAGATTCTATGATGATCTTAATATTAAGGCAAAAATTACTGTTATTATTCAGTATCTTAGCTATACCAAGTTTCTTAGCAAAGCATTAAGAATGATCTGAGAAGAATAATTAGCTCAAGATTAAATTACAATATACTGAAGATGCTGACGCCATCAGAGAAACAATTGCATTTGTTCTACTTCATCAATTCCCAAAATCTCTTTACAAAGACAGAAGTAAATGACTTTGTGCAGCCTTTGCAAAACAGATATATTTCAGCAGCCTGGTCTGAAATTTAAATGTTTGTTCCAAAAAATTAATGAAGTATAATAGAAGATGCACAATCTTATATAGCTGGAGTAATTCAAGTAAGTTAATACAGAAGTACCTACCTGAATTATTCAGTGGTAACAGAGAATATTTGCACAGTGAGGATTTTCATACACAGAACTGGAGGTAGATAACGGCAAAACCGATAAGAAAAGCTGACTTCTTGGGAGACGGTGTGGGGAGGTGTCCCACAGATTGTAAAATTTGCTTGAGGGTTTTAGCACCTAGTATTCTGCTTTGAAAAGAGCAGCAGCCAGCTCAACTCTGGGAACATCTATGTTGCTGAAAGAATTGTAGTTAACTGAAGTTCAGATAACTGTGGTTCCATAGTAACTAGACTCCTAACAGCACTATATGACCCTTTCTCTCTAAAAATACAACACTGTCTGGAAGAAATGAAAAATATAGGAGGCAAAATACATCATATATATGCATTGCTGCAAAATGGCACATGAAAGTCTACTTGGTATAGCTTTGACAATTTGGGATAATGGGGTCTTTAGTTGAAGTTAAGAAATAGGCAGAATGTATCTAGGAGATGGAAGAACAGCCATTTCTAATTTTTCATGTCCTTTTATAAAAGGACGCTAATTCTGTAACTAACTGGACAGGGAAAATTGAAGTTTTCCATCTGACTTTCCTTACACTGATACTGCACTCTTTGGCATTTCCTTTATTCCCATGGAACATTACTTTTTTTTCCTCCCCTTGTTTGTTTGGGCAACTGGCTGTGGCTAATTTGGTGCAATATATACAGCTTCTGCTTCCAGAAGCTGCAAACAGATGTCCATCAGTTATTGCTGCCTTCACAGCAGGTGCCACGATGGATTACTTTCCACTGACTAATTGATATTCATGAAAGGTGTGGCACTTCTAGTGCTTTGTAAACATTTCTTGTTATGGGGACACATGAAGAACAGAACCATCAAATAAGCCTGATGTTCCTAAGGAAGCAAGTTAAAAATCAGAATCATATTTCTAATAAATAACTAATTCTTTCCCAAAAAGCTGACTAGTAGCAAACACAATTTGAATCCAAAGAAAATAGTTTACTAGAAGTTTTCCTGAAGTGGAGAGAAAGACTTAGTCTAGTGATACACATTAGAAAATAGCCATAGCTCCAAACCCTTTGGAAACTTGTGAATAACCATCATGCAAAGGAAGGTAGGTCCTTTGAATGAATTGAATCTTTGATCCATCTTAGAGAATACAGATTGAGTCGGAACTTGCCTTTGCACAAAAAGCACAACAGTCTACCTACCAGCTTTTTGAAAGAAAACTAATACAATGCCAGTCCACAAAACACTTGGATACTTTCCTGCTGAGAGCCTTTAAAAATGTCAGCTGTTTATGTATTTTGCCCTGTGAATAGTGACGTACATTTCATTTGCTGTATATCATAGTTTGACTCTTCACGAAAGGCAAATTAGCACCTTAGATGCAGAGATCCCTTCTTATAAACAAAAAAAAAAACATGAATGAGACTGGGAAAAATAAATTTCCTCTAGGTCTGTTAAAGCAATTGCATTTTCCTAGTTTGGTTGCAGCAGATTCCAGTCTTTGACCTTCCTATATAATCTAAAACAAATACTCAAATGCTAGGAAAGAAAACAAGCTGCAAGAAATGTCAATGAACAGAGGTAAACACAATGAACAACTGTAGGAAAAATGCCATTCCAACTCTCCAACTTCATTTAACCTCTGCTGTTACAGCAGAGGCTAAGCAGTGTGTCTATATATGAAGTTGAAGGGGTTAAACTGAAGATTATGAAGTTAATGTAATTGGACTGGTGCAAAGGCCTATCTAGTTGCTGTAATTGGATCTGAACTCCACATATATAATTTTTACCAGCCATTGCTTACAAAATGGTTCAAGTTAAACTGAAATACATGTTCAGTTAAGGTTCTTACCACTGTAAAAGTGAGTTTAAATTTCTTGAGGACAGCTTACAAGTGCAGGAAAGTCTTCTGGCTTGGTATGAAGTGCTCATGTGTAGAAAAGTAATTATATTCCTTTCCTCCCCCTCCTCCTTCCACTTTCTTCCCCTCCAACAGATGAACAGACTGAGTTGACTCCTGAATTGCTGCATTTAATGTTCCACTATACTAATGTGAAATGAAGTGAAATGACAGTTTGCATTATTATATTGCTGTTCACAACTTAAAGTGAGGGGCTGAAATTTTACTAAAATTCAAATGTAATGCAAGTAGTGGTATAAATGGAACATCAGAGGTATAAACATTCTCTGCCTTACAGCTGTGCAAACTGGGAATAGTTCTGTTAAAGTCAGTCAGGTTTCATCAGTGTACTGTAGTTTCCTCAGGGTGAGTGAGAAAAAAATTGAGACCCCAGCTCTTGCAGGCAGCATAGAGCAGCGTGCTTTGATACACAGTGTCTTTACTAAATGGACACTTTTGCAGGCCGAAGGAATTCAGAGAGGAAAACAGCTAATCTGAGGTATAAGATAACATCTCTTTTTTTTCAGGCTTATCTCTGCTTTTTTCCTGAAACACTCCCTTTTTTATCTTTCTGACCTTTGAACACCACCAAAAGCACCATCTGGTGACAAGGTACCTTGCAACACTTTTCCTCTGATGCTTATATTTGTGTTAATTCACACTCATCATGAAATTTATCATTATAAATCACTGCTAGATCATACCAACTATATCACTGAAACTGCCTAAAAATCTTTGTTTGCAGAGGATGGGGAAAAAAACCCTAAGTTGAACCTTAACTTTAGCTGTTAAAGTTAAAAAGTTAAAAGTTAAGATAGCATGCGGTTTACCAGGCAGAGGATATCTCCACTCTATCAGTGAAAAGAGGAACAAAAAATTGTAACTGATTTATTGAGTTTATTTTGTAAGATTGATTCTTATCTGATAAAGGAGTTTCAAGGACTGTGTATGTAGAGCCAGCACAGGGATTTCCATTACATTCACCCATACCTTTAAAAGTAATTATTGTCAAAGTTCAATTCTCTCTTCTGTTGTATTTTGACTGAATTGGCCTTAAAAATTGTTTTAAGCCTTGTGGTAAGAAATGGAAGCAGACAGCCACTAGATGGCATTTTTAATCTAGCTTTTTACAGCTGTGCAATTTCAGTCACTGTCCTCCCGTTCTCTCAGTCATGACAACTGTGACCCTATTACAAGTTAAGCTAAATCTTGCTGGAGTAGATTCAACTGCTATTTTTCGTTCAACATAGTTGGTAGAAGATAAAGATAGCACATGTTCTAGAATTTGAATGACCTTGATGGAGGAGCTTTGCTGAGCAATGTTTGTGTGCAGAGGAAGACAGTTCAGAAGGAAAACAGAAAAAATGAAGTTTCTGCAAATCCTCAAAAAGTACTGATGCATAGCACAGGTATTTGGCCCTATGAATTACCTTTGAGGGGAACATTTGTACTAAAGGTGCTAGCTAGAATACCGTTAGGAGTTCAGATAAGCAAATTGGTAATAGTTGTTTGAATCCTACGGTCTAACAAAAGGCAGCACTTCATAAATTGATGGTCATGTCTGTTGTGGTTTAACCTCAGCAACTAAGCACCACGCAGCCACTCACTTACTTCTCCCACCCAGTGGGACTGGGGAGAGAATCGGAAGGAAAAAGGTAAAACTCATAGCTTGAGATAAGAACAGTTTAATAAAATAGAAAGGAAGAAACTAATAACGATAATGACAATAATAATAAAAGGATTAGATTATACAAAAGAAGTGATGCAGAATGCAATTGCTCACCACTCACCGACCAATGCCCAGTTAGGTCTCAAGCAGTGATCCCCCCCACAGGCCAACTCCCCCAGTTTATATACTGGGCATGACGTCACATGGTATGGAATACCCCTTTGGCCACTTCGGGTCAGCTGTCCTGGCTGAGACCCCTCCCAAATTCTTGTGCCGCTCCAGCCTTCTCACTGGCTGGGCATGAGAAGCTGAAAAATCCTTGACTTAGTATAAACACTACTTAGCAACAACTGAAAACATCAGTGTGTTATCAACATTCTTCTCACACTGAACCCAAAACATAGCACTATACCAGCTACTAGAAAGAAAATTAACTCTATCCCAGCCGAAACCAGCACATCTGTACATGCAAGTACCAAAATGTAGCTCAGATCAAAAGTGGAATTATTAAATAACAGAAGTTTGTACTGTTATAGTTAATATCTTCTGAGGGCTTCAAACCATACTATAAATATAGTACACAGTCCTTGGCTTTGATTATCCTCATCTCATGGACAACAAGATAAAATAATGTTGGTAAAAGAAATAAAGGTGTTCTTGCTATAAGGCTCTCAAGTTAACTATATTTCAACCAACATATTAACAAGTCAAGAATCTGTATAAGGAATACAAATGAATATGGTTCCTTGTACCTCTTCCAGAACATTATTACTAGAACTTTGCTAAATGAGAACAAATCACCAGTGAAGCTCTTCATACTACCCCTTCTGAAAAATAACTTAAATTGTTCCTCACCGAAAGACTTAAAATCACCAGTTTTATTGTTATTGGTTCTGCTATGTTTTTTTCTGGTAGACTGTATTTTCAGTTACAGGGAAAAGACAATACAGCAAAGCTTAATCTGACCGAATACTACACCTTCATCATACTGATTGCATTATTCATAGAGTATACAATAAAATTCACTATTTGATATTATACTTGATATTTCTTCTTGCAGTTTGCTTTTGTAATCTCAAAATATATTAAGTGCATTAAATTGTAAAATGTAGTATATAGCTTTAAAACCACAGAAAATTTAAATATTTGTACTTTTTTATTGGATGACCAGGGTTTCAAGAAATGACAAAGAAAATAAAAGGCTTCCTTTTATATTTTGCTTCACTATAGTAAAAATATATAAGGTTCTTTAATCCAACAACTAAGAAAACCCCTGTAGCTAAGATAAAATTTATTTCTGAAGTAAGGTATAGTTTAGTTTCTCCCAGAAACTGAATACCTTGGGGGATTCAGCATTTAAAGCTCTTTATGACAGCTAAACTTTTACAATAACCTTGCAAGCTAAACATTATCCTTCTGTTGCTCATGAGTAAACCACCCTTAAATAAGCTTAAGTACTGTGTTCAAGGTCACAGAATGGACACATTCTGTGGATAAATAAGATTTTCATTTTATTAGACTGAGTGGTTGTAGCAGGGAAAAAAAAAAACGAGACAAAGTTTTGAAGATAAGTTGAAGATATCAAACAGCATTTCTGTTAATGAAAGTCCAAGAAAAACAGTGCTGGAAGTAGAGAGAGGTAGATCTATTAAAAAAATAAAAGACAAAGGGATGCACACTTGATTTTAAAGTCTCATTTATTTCATTTGTTAAAGAAATTAAGATACATGAAATAGATTTTCTGCAATACCAGTTTGTATTACTAGCAAAGTTACATTCATAATAGCTAAAAACACTGCATTTAGTAATCATTTTCTGTTTTCTTTAGCATCTGCTATATAAGAATCTCACATTTAAAACAATGTTGAATTAGCCCTCACAACATCCCTGTGAGGTAGGTCAGCGTTACCCTCATTTTATAGAAGATGAAACTGAGGAACAGAAAACTTCAAGTCAGTGTACCAGAATAACTTAGAAGAGTTAGGTCTAGAATTCTAGTCTTCCATTCCTTGTACTGTGCTTCACATTTAGTGTCTTTCTCCCCTTCTGAAAAAGGAGAACAGCCCATAGTAGCTGCTGTTCACCACCACTCCCCGCCCCCCCTCCCCGGGTAGTGACAGATAACATCACTGTATTTAGTACCGGAGACACAAGTCTGAATTTTGCCACTAAGCTGCAGAAGCAGTAACACTAACACATGGCTTTTCTAAAGCAACTTTCTTTTCAAGTTGTAAAGTGACTCAGGACTGATGATCTGCAGGGAGAATCCCTGAGAGACTGCCATAGTGAGGGGATGATTTGTGCAACAATGCACATGCAGTGCAGTCAAGGTCTACCCATGTTAAGTCCCTAAAGTAAAGAAAATATCTACTTTCTTTAGGGCAGACAATGAAAGAGGTCGTATTGCAGAGCAAACCACTTCACTGAGGTAGAATTTGAATAATTAAGAACCACAAAACACGTACCTGAATTGTTACAGATGTTCTTTTCAAGAAAATTGACAAGGGCATTATAGTTATGTATGCTGCATGGGCTAAACGAACAAATGTCTGAACAACACTGTGCAATAAAATGGCCTGCTTTTAAACACAGCATTTACATTGTTATTTTAAATTCGTTATAAAATAGCATCTTAGAACAGAAACTTTAAAATATATATATGTAGTGCCTACTTGAGGTGAGTAAAGAACTTTTTTCTAGTGCTACTCATGTGCACTGTCAGACAGCAAGAATACAGTGAAAGCAATCTTTAAATCAGACAGAGCTCAGCAAATACTAACAGGAGACCAGTAACAAAAACTTAAGTCCAATTTGTCCAAAATTCTTGACTACTGTTTCACCATGTATTAAATGAGACAATTAGAAGTTGTGGCCACCAGTGCTAGTAGATCACTACATAATTTCCCATATGATATTAGGCGGGATTTTAATTTCATCTTAGTTTTTAGAGTTTCAGGTCTTGGAGAACATTCTAGTTTACTTGACTATCCCTTACATTAAAAAGATCCCATTTCTCAAAAGAATAAGCAATTCAAACAAAATATAAAATCAAAAGATTGTCCCCCTCCAAGTAGAGTATTCATGGAAATGGCTATCTTGTGTGTTCCATGAACAATCTGAAGACCAGAGTTTCTGTCTGTAGTATCTCAGATGTGGAAGCTCTTGGATATCTCAGGGCCATTATCAGTTTTCTTCAGGCCTTGAAGGAAGCTCGAACTACTCTCCCCTTAAGAGGCTGAGGTGGGCGAAAATTATTCACCATTTGGATCCTCTGGTCTTCCTCGCTGGTGAAGAGGAGCATGCGGAATTTCTCCAGCTGTAAATTCAGGTGAAATAATTTACTGCTTAAAAGGACAAACAATGTTTTTTAGAAAAGGATCAAAGGAAAGTATTCAGTACATTTTAATCTGTTAATAGAACAGTTTCAAGGAAAGATCCTAGAGAGTATTAACAGAAAAAACAGAAGCCCTGATTATTCAACAGGCTGATTATTCACAGGCTAATTGTCTTAACTTAGCCTCATTGCAAATCAAAACAGTCACTGCCTGTTTATCCAGTGTTGACTCCTACAAGAACTGGGAGGTTATCAAAACTTTACCTGTTTCTCAGAAATTCTGATGGGTTCTTTCAGCACTATCCATGTCACACTCTCATTAAGGGGAGGTGTTGTCAAAGAACCAAGGTATGTCCAATAATCTAGACTCAAAGGCAGGAGACATTTGGGGTTGAAGCTTCTAAATTGAGCTTTTGTTCCCTGGGGAGGGAAAAAAAAAAAAAAGAAAAAATCAATACTTGAAATTTATCTTTTTACTTTTAAGTGCAGGCTAAAGAACTCTTTGAAAGAGAAAAAAATGCTCATGTAATATTAAGAAGTAGGGGAAAGGAAAAGTCAATAAAAGCTTGGCTGCCTTATAAAAACTGTTATCCAAGAGTAGCATGGCAAGTGTGATGCCTGCTGCTGGCTTACTGGACTTTGAGTTCTTGCCCCATTGCCTCTACCAAAGTTCAGCTCTTGTCACAAAAGGTCTAAAAATAATGCAGGAAGTGTATTCTGTATATAGTGTTCAGTATGGGCTATGGGTAGTATCATGGCAAAATTCCTTGTCTCATTACTTGCTATTTTCTATGCTATGCTATTCTATTTGAGTAGAAAATTTGAAACTATGGAAAACTTAGCCTCAAACAGTCATTGTCTGCTAGGACAAATATTGGCTTTAAAAAAAAATCAAATGTTCAAGTCTAAAATTAGAGGAAGGTAGATCAACAAAAAGACCAGTAGAAATAGAAGGAGGTGCTACCTAAAGTAGTAGCACAGTCTAGGGCAATATTTTTCAGCCTGTAGGAGTATCTGAAAGGTACTTAGTCACTCAGAAAGCACTTGTCCAACTGTCTGTAAAACTGCACATAAGGAACAGAATGAGCAGCTTATTGCCAGTGCTTATCCCCCAAACCTGCAGACCTTCCACCACTACAACTGAGGGATAACTATTTCTTTTCTGCAAGGGGAAGAAATCACTTAAACAAAGTATCATTTAGTGTATCTGCAGTCTACATATTGCTATGTAACTGCCTTCATTTCCCTTCATTCACAAGCATGTACAGAGGAGTGAGAAGTAATATGCCCACTGAAGTATTGTAGTTTATAAAATATAGTTTATTTTACATATTAGAACTTATGCTTGTTATAGAATGCATTAACCTCATGTAAATCCAGAAAGGATAACATTTGTAGTTGTCTGATCAGTCTGCACTTGAGAAAGTGCAGCAGGTATCAATCTTCAGCAAAGCTCTGAGATACAACTGGTTAAAGACCACCTTCAGGTACCACTGTAAAAATAGACTAGCTCAGGACCTCATTAAGATTGTCCTCTGACAGAGCTTTCCAGCAGAAGATAGACAGCCAGCTTTGACTTGTTCAGGGCTAGGCTCAATAGAAAAGGATTATTTTGCTGAGTGTAAGAGCTGAACCTGAAGGGTCATGAGGCTTTTGATTTTAGATACTCTGGGAAAGGTAGAACCTTAGAATGATCAGCAGAGTCAGCATAGCCTTGGGAGGCACCCAAGATCAGGCAAATAAGATGAACTTTGGAGAGGAAGAGGAAAATACAACTACAGTGATGTTCTAATGATGGGAGGATTTGTGGTGGGTGATTTTCCTTTTTTGTCTCAAACACATATATGAACTTGATTTTTAAAGGATATCCCAGAAACAATTAAATTTAAAGAGCTTAAAACTTACTTTAAATTTTACCATGTACAAAGCATCAGTGAGTCTGTTCATATTGACATGCTCTTTCCCAATCTAAAATAATGGAATAGACAGGTTAAATAAAAACAACTGTAATTATGCTTTGAATAGGTGTTTTCTTATCTGAATCTCAACATTCCTACTAAAGTTTAACAGCAATTTGCAATGAGTTACTGCTTCCAGTAAGTCATCTGTTTTCCTTAAGCACGTCTTAAATATGTGGCTTAGTTCTCAAACACTTGACAGCATGATGCTTTTCATCATGTAAACATGCTATTTTTGTGATTTTTACCTCCAAGAAAACACCAACTACTGCCAAGCCATCTGGAGCTGCTGCTGCTTCTCCAAATGTTGCATATTTTCTGGCATTCCAGTGAACTAAGTGGAGCTTTAAAGAAAAACAACAAATAAGAATTAAACAACTTAGTGATAGAAGCTGTGAACATAGGTTGTCTCATGTTAACAGGCACTAACAGTTGTTCAAAACAGCATGTACATTTTGCTCCAAAGGCATCTTAGGAAAGATGAGAAGTTCAGTCTTTTGGACCAGCCCATAAGCATGGGCAGACACTAAAAAAAGTTTATATATATCAGACTGTATTGGGTTTGCACAGCAAGGTTTTGGTAGCAGGGGGGCTACAGGGGTGTCTTCTGTGAGAAGGCGCTGGAAGCTTCTCCTACATCCAACAGAGCCAATGCCAGCTGGCTCCAAGACAGACCCACCACTGGCCAAGGCTGAGCCCATCAGGGGTGGTGGTAGCGTGTCTATGATAACATATTTAAGAAGGGGGGGGGACGACACAGGACTGCACAACTGCAGCCAGAGAGAGGAGTAAGAATGTGAGAGAAACAACTGTGCAGACACCAAAGTAAGTGAAGGAGGGGGAGGAGATGCTCCAGGCGCCGGAGCAGAGATTCCCCTGCAGCCCGTGGTGAAGACCATGGTGAGGCAGGCTGTCCCCCTGCAGTCCAGGGAGGTCTGCAGGGGAGCAGATATCTACCTGCAGCCCGTGGAGGACCCCATGCCAGAGCAGGGGGGTCCCCAAAGAAGGCTGTTACCCTGCAGGGGACCCACGCTGGAGAAGTCTGTGCCTGAAGGACTGCAGCCTGTGGGAAGGACCCATGCTGGCGCAGTTCGTGAAGAACTGCAGCCTGTGGGAAGGACTCACGCTGGAGAAGTTCATGGGGGACTGTCTCCCATGGGAGGGACCCCACAGTGGAGCAGGGAAGAGTGTGAGGAGTCCTCCCCCTGAGGAGGAAGGAGCAGCAGAGACAACGTGTGATGAATTGACCGCAACCCCCATTCCCCAACCCCCTGCCCCACTGCTGGGGAGGAGGTAGAAAAAAATCAGGAGTGGAGATCAGCCTGGGAAGAAGGGAGGGGTGGGGGGAAGGTGGGGTTTTTTAAGATTTGGTTTTATTTCTCATTATCCTACTCCAATTTGATTGGTAATAAATTAAATTAATTTTCCCCAAGTCGCATCTATTTTGCCTGTGACAGTAATTGGCAAGTGATCTCTCCCTGTCCTTATTTTGACCCATGACCCTTTCGTTATATTTTCTCTCCCCTGTCCAATTGAGGAGGGGGAGTGATAGCGCAGCTTTGGTGGGCACTTGGCATCCAGCCAGGGTCAACCCACCACACAGCCTTAATTTGAAACAAATCAGGCATTAACCTGTGACCTAATTTCCCTGGTACAGGCCTTCATCCCATGAAGCACTATGCTCCAGTACTCATTGGTAGATTCCAGGATGCTATGCTACTGTAGTATTTGGGATAGAATGTGCTGGGAAAGGCCTGTGCCTTGTCCTAGCTTTGCAGAACTTTCTCAAGAGCCCCCAGATGAAGCCATTTCTAAGCTATGGATAGCACCAGCATGGTCATTTAATTCTTATTGAAGTCTGTACTGACCTAACCATGGTGAGTAAGCAATCAGAATCCTAAGGGACAACCAGTCCCCACTGCAAAGTCATTTGTCAACAGCTTTTACATGAATTAATCCCATTTGTAAAAACACATCGTTACCTCACAGGGAAAAGGTTTGCCATCTATTGTATGCTCCGATCCCTGGCTGTGCTTTGTCCCCCAGTGAAAGTGAAACTGCTTTAGTCGAAATGGATTCTCAAAGGGACCACCACTGATTGCTAGGCAGGAAAAAAAAAAAAAAAAGGAAAAATCTTAAGCATTCTGGCTTTTTACCTTCCTGTGAGTAAAAACTAACCACTTTTGGCACAACAGTGGAAAAAAGCCAGCAGCATCCCCAGTTGCCAATATGAAAGTGATGCACCATCCAGACATTTAGAAGGGTTGATTTTGTAATGGAAAGCACCTGAATACCTGTAAAAAATTAAATTAAAAACATTGAGTAGCTACTTGTACAGAATTCTGTAGCTTTTTTGAAAGAGTGTATTTGACATATGAAGATATGGTAGCCATTATTATGGTTATGCTTTTCCTGTAAAACACAATAAATCCAAGTTGTATATTAAAAAATAAATCACAATTTGAAACTCATGTACCTAAAATATTTTTGACAGTACTACTTGAGATTTTGTGCAAGAGTGTAGATAGCTGAACTGTGTACCTGATAATCAAGGTAATAATTTCCTCTTTAGAGTGCCTTTACTTCCAGTGGAGTTTACCTATACTCTGTTTCCTTTAAATACCTGATCCCATAGAAGAGGTAATATAATAGCTTGTACTTTACATGACACCATTCAGAATCTCAAATCACCTTATAAAGATGAGGAAATGCTACAGAGAAACTTCACACATCATTTAGAAATAACACTTAAGAACAGATGAATATTTAAGACGCCACGTATAGAAGATACTTTATCAACAGCATCAGTAATCCTCCTGTAACTTTATATGGCACTAAATCAAATAAATTTTGCCCAGACATGAAAACCTGATCAGTCTTATATTAAGAAACTTAAAATTACATTTAGTATCTGTAAAGTACTTATCCTCAGTGTAATCCATATAATTTTATTTAAAAAATTAAAGCTGGGGCTTACACAGTGCTACCACATGTGCATAGCTCCAGCTGGCTTTTATGCAGGAAACTGGCCTTGCCAAAGCAAAGGTTTTAGTATTAAGAATATAAGTATCTCCTAGTATGTTTTTCTGAACTTAGCAATGGAATGCATCACCTGTCTCAAATATTAAGTAATCTAGCTATGATGGGTTACTGTCAAAATTCTGTTGTGCCATTTATGCAGAGCTGTGAGTCACTAGATCTATTTCAACACAACTAAAAACACTTTAAACCATGTTTTCCACTCCTAGCAGTCTTCCTTGAAAGCATTATTAAAACAAGGCGTGTGCTTAGTGTAGAAAGGGCAGAGGTCCTAATTCCTGCATGTGCTCTGAGTTTGTATCTCTAAATGCAGAGTAATAGATGATGTTCTTAAACTTCTAAAGCTGGTTAAAGTTCACTGTTCTGTAGATATTGTTCAGCTTACAATTGTACGAAAGTAGTTAGCAAGCTGAGATAACACTTCCAGGTATATTTTACAAATTCTCTTTGTAGGGTAACATGCTTGAAGGATCTGTGTAGTAAGATTTTGGAAAATGCACATCCAGTCTTCAGATTCAGTAAAGACACTCAAAAACATGACCCTTCAATTAGGCAGTTTCTTAGATTCATTCCGGAAGAGAAATTTTTAAACAAAATGGCTGGAATTTTAACCCCCAGCCCTTATTTCAAAGTGTTACAAGCACAGACAAGTCACTCCACAGAAAAAGTAACTTGTTTTGAGTATCTAGGGTATCCTATGTAGCTAGAATCAGTAAACACACCCAAATGGAAGACAAAAATTAGCTGAGAGGTTTAAAAATTGTTCAGTTGTTTGTGAGGGTTTTTTGTTTGTTTGTTTTAAATGCACTCTTTCCATTTCCCAGGTACTTTATCATCTCCATTTGAATGCTCTTCCCCTACTCCCCAGATGTAAAAGCAAGGTCTACCATGGAAGTAAAATTAGCAGCAGTAATCAATCACTTAAATCATGTATATTCTCTGCCAAGAGCTGAGACAAGAATAATATACAATTGCAGATAGTCCAACATCCACAAGCTGCTACCAACTCAGAATTCTATAATTTCTGTAGAAACTGAACTGCTATGAGGCAGGGAGGAAAGAAAAAGATGCAAGGTAACAGTGACTGGTCCAGATAGTCACTATACCAAGTTGTATGATTATGGCTAGGCTGTATGACCTGATCTCTGGTAATCCTCTTCTCTTCCCTACCCCTGTGGATGGACACTGGGCAGTGAGCCAGACAGACCTGGCATGTGCGTTAGCATCTTTGGTTTGGGTTATCATGGCAACAGGGCAGTGAGGACTGTACATACCTACTCTACATGCTGGATGTGATCTAAGAGTGCAGGAGAGATGCATGGATTCCCTGTCTAGCAAACTGACAACCCCGATTTAAAAGAGAAGCACTGCAAACAAACCTCTGATTTTTGTGATGCAAGAGCTTTTCCTAATGCAGAAATGCTATTCTGCTGTGCAATATTGCATTGCTAGAGAGACTCAAGTGACAAGAAATGCGAGGCTCAAGAACACAAAATATAAAGGGCTCTGGTCATATGTCTTGTTCTGAACTGAAATTATACATCATATAAAGTATACTATACAGGATGTACTTAATTGTTTCCCCTCACTAAGTCACAAAATGGTACTCCACATTAGTTGGCTGTGTGTTAGTCTCACCTGTCTTGTCATCAGTATCTTCAAACTCAACCATAACTGAATGGCCATTGTTGGAGATGTTGAGAGATGTACATGATTCATAGGAGATAATAAGTGGCTTCAGATTAGGGTCATAAACTGCTCTTGCAGAAACTATATCAATAGGTGACTGGCGGTTCCCTTGGGCAATAGGATAAGATTTGTGCCACTCTGAAGGTCCTTCAAAAGGAAAGAAAGGAAAGCACCATTATTTTGTTCCTACTATACACAAGATAATCATTACAGGTTTTCATGAGACTTGAAGTAAAGCTTGCTGAGCAGAAGTGACTTGAAAGTTTGGTATTTGAGCAGTCCACTTAAATTCTAAGCTGGTGGGTTTTTATTAGCCCAAACAGGCTGCAACAAGATGAGGGATTCAAATACCTTGAACAAAACACACTGAGGAAATCACAGCACATCAACAGACTGCTGTATCTTCAGTTACTTGTGCTACTAATTTTCTGCAGAGTTTGTAGTTACATTGCTAAGGTATCTGAAAACCTTCCAAGGTGGGTGCAGATGTAAACACACTTGCATGCGCACATACACTCCCCCAAAGAAACAGCATTTAATTCTTCCTGGGAAAGATAGTGTAAAAGCTCCAGTGATTCAAATTAGATGCAGATGACTCAATCTCTTAGCTACTGACTATGCAGTTATTTTTAAAACCATTTTATGACTGCAGTAAATCTTTGAGGCAGCTTCATTCTACACTCATGCCCATTATGGTATCTCTCTACCCTGAGTGAAGGGTACATTGTGATAATTAACATTTTTGGACTTCCTGACCCCAATAGAGTGGGGAGAAACACCAATTTAATAACACAGCTCTCTACTGCCAGAGCTGGAACATTCTTATCCCGTTTGAGATAACAAAACCTTATCTGTATCAAAGAAATGCTTATTCTTACAACTTCTTTTTCTACTTTGGTATGGTAGTGCAAGAAGCAATTAAATTCTTCTACTGCTTATGTTCCTAAAGTATTAACAGTAACAATTTTATTTTAAGATTCTCAAGAGGCACATTTTTAATTGTAGCATTCTCACATACTTTCACAAGTGGAAACTGTTTTAATCAAGCACAGGTATTTACCCTCCCTGAGTTTATGTAACAAAAACACTGATCCATTATACTCATTTGTCTCTGGCATTTTCTGAAAAGCTGATCTTACAGAATATCTTTGCTCAGCCTGCCTATAAAGCAGATTTAGTATTTAAATGCTGTTACACAAGCTTAGGCAATACCATTTGTCTCTTATAAGCTTCATAAGAATATGCATGGCTTTATTACTACTACTGATACGCCCAAACACATAACACTATCTACTAGCACTAACCAGCTTCACTTAGAATTCAGACTTGCTTTGGGACTCACAGAAACTAGAATAATTGCTGTTGAGAGGGAGAGAGAGACTGGCTCCTGAAGGTTATGCGAAAGACTCTTGTTGGACACTCAGCAGCTAAAATAATTGCTGTCAAAAGAGGGAGACACTCCTGAAAGTTATGCAAAAGACTGTTGTATTGGACAACAGCAGGCACTCATCCATCCTTCTCTGTAAAGGATACAGGTGCTATAATACACTATTATGGGAATCTTTCAGTAGCTTCACATATCCTCTCACTCTGTGACACACATTCTTGGAGGTGGGAAGCAAAGGAGGATGACTAAATTAAAAAGTGTCAAATCATAAAGCATAAATTGTTCCATAACAGATTCCTGATACTGATCTGTACAATTTATTGATGTTCTAGAAATATATAACATATACCATATTTTAGTCACTTCGATGGAAGCCTAGATATCACATTTCAACAGCTGCACAGGATCAGAAGATCTATTACTGTTCTACTAAATCTTCTTTACTTAAAAGAATTGCTTTTGGAGAGACAGACACGGTTAATCCTTTTCATAACAGCTTTTGGCAAAAGGACCCATCTGTAATATTTGCCGCCCGAACCCCCCCCCCCCCAGTACTGCTTCCCTCCTTTTAGGAGCACTGATTGCAACAAGGAAAGGCAGCAGGCTTAAGTTTGTGCATCTTTTGGTGCCACTTTCTGGGTGCTATTTATTATCAATAAGGTAATTCATTACCTGCTGTATATGACCGATGCTTGCAGACATTGAAATGCAGGCAGCTCTGCAGGGCTCAGGCAACAGTTCTAGAAAGAAAACGAGTGGGGGAAGATAGAGAGATGCAGCGCAGAAATGCCATAACCTACCGTCATCCTGCCCATATCCCCAACCGTGGTGGCCAGTCATTACAGGGGAGCTGCACCCCGCTTTGCTCTCAGCTCTTTGCTCGGGGCACGGCTGCTTACCTGCCTTTATAACGGCTCACCGTGGGATGGGGTCAGCCCCTTAAAGATACAGAGCAGCCAAAGCGAATCCTGCAGGACAGGGAAAGCACCGCGCTCCTCCTGCTCTGCCCCCGGCGTTGCTGCGCCTGCTGCTGCTCGCTCCGTTGGCTCACTCGGCACGGGAGAGGGAAAATGGGGCACCGAGTAACTGAAGCAAGTCCCAGGACTTAGAGAGGAACCGACACTGTCCGGGTGGCATGGGGATCAAATTTAGGGAAAAGGAGGAGTATTCTCCCATTCTACACCACGAAGAAGCAAGAGCTGTAACCTGCTCTGAGCATCAGGGCGCAGTAACGCGTGTGCAGATTGTAAGGGGAGCTGCCCTTCTCACTTTTTTGTTCTGCAGGGGAAACAGCACCCAGCTACCGCCTCTCTTCTCTTAAACACGCTCTCCAGCTGCAGAAAATGAATGATGTTTCCACCTGCTTTGTAACGGAAACCTCAGAATCAGTGCTTAGATGATATGGAGAACATTCTCATCTCAGAAACAATTACTTGTGCTACTTTGGAAAAAGGTAACAATCACACCAGTTAAGACCAAATCGGCAATCTGATTTGTTGTTGGTAATGCTAAAGAAACTTTTTCAAAAGACAAAAAAGAAAAGTGTGGTTATATTAGGGAACAGAACACAGCAGACTGGAGAAAGGAGCTGATTTGTGAAGCCTCAGTTGTCTGGTATGATCCAGTAGTTGCCTGCACCCTGCTAAACCATGAAGAGGCTACAATGAGATACCCAATCTGCAGCTGTAAAATGTCTTAAGACATCTTTGTGGCAAGAAAAATGTCTCCTTGGTAGTAATTTTGTTAGATCTGAGGAAATGCTGTCTGTCAAGGCTACATTTTATAAACATATTGATTTTCACAAAGACAATAGCAAACAGAAGTAGGGATTCTTCTATTATGCAATCAAGAAAATGGAAGAAAAAAAGCAATGAAAGCATTTTATGCAACTTTTATATTGTGGTACTGCCTTGTAAGTATTCATGTCCTTTTTCAGGAGTTTTCCATAGAAGTCAGCTGTAAAAACTTTGAGATTCACTGGTGCAAGCTAAATCACTCAATAAGGGATGAAACAGCTCTAAAGGTGGCCACAGAGTAGTTTCTGCAACGACTTACTCAGGTCGACTTCTCAATTTATTTCTGTTAAACTACTGTGATCTACTCAGGTCCCTGCATAGGCCTGACACACACACACCGGGCACTGACTCTGCAGCTGTGTCTGTGGCCAAATAGTCTGCACACACAGGTCCTCATGGTGACTCAAATACTGGCAGTAGTACAGCTGCGCTGCCACTGGGTTAAAATACTTTGCTGCTTACTAGGACAAATGAGCTTTGAGAAGTTGTGATGCTTTGGTTCTTATTCTTGTGTGGCTCTGTGCTGTGTTTGTAGACAGGGAAGCTAGAGGTAGACAGAGTCAGTCAGATGCAAGTAGTCAGGAAAGCTTTTCTAGACCATGGGAAATAGTACAAAAAATACCAACTTACCAGCAAAAAGAAGAAATGGAGGAGGAATTTTGTATGTTAAAAAGCAGATTATAGATTGGGGAAAAACCATATGCAAGGTAGAGAATGCTGGGCAAGTGTTTTCAAGAGAAACTTGAAAACCGAGGCTCAGATCTCGCTCGCAGGGCAGAGTGCCACTGAAGTGGCCCAATGTCTACATGCATTTGACACCGTTCACCACTTTAGCATTTATCTTCTCACATTCAAAAACACATAGATGTCTACATATGTGGATTACAAAGGCAGGGCATAGGAAGAGCTCTGAGACAAGAGAAGATGTGCTGAAGACATGGCAGGAAGTGGACTCCACAAAATGGAGGTTTAAATGGTTTGATTTAGAAAAAGTGAAAAAGGGGAATGACAATACTTGAGAGGAAAGAAAAAAATAGCTTGAATAAAGTTTTAGCTATAAATGATAGCCAGTGTGTATGTGACAATTTTATGTGCTTCCCCATCCAATCAGCCTTCTTTCTTTTTGAGGAAAATATTAAGTTTTCCTTAAAGCTAGGGTAATACTGCTGCTTATACAAATATCACATTAGTCTGTAACCCTGATGCTTCTTGATATTGGCTGCCCCTAAGAATGGATTTTCACTGATTCTGTCCTCAAATTATCATTTATCACTTCAAAAGTTGTGGTAGTAATCTAATTCTGATCTCAATTTTACTAGCTTGAATCAAGGAGATCTCTCATGAACTTACGGAAGTGAGAACAACAGAGTGGTAGGTGCTTAAAGGGTGGATTTCTCCAATGCTGAGCTAAAAGTGAAGCACTCCTGATTTCCACAAATTTCTCATGGGCTTTGACTACATCTCAAAAGTGTCTGCTTAGCAGTGAATGATAGGAAGACATAATTCCATCCACTACAGTGAAGCATTTCAAGCTACTTAAAGAACAATACTGTCTTTCCCAGTCTTCATACTTACAGTTTTATTCCTCTCTGACAGTAATCATGAGTGAACAGAGGAACAGCTGAGGACAAATACATGGGTTCTTCTGAACCTGTCACTATGTTGTGATACAGAACTAACAACAAATGCTTCAGTTTTCCCATCCCTATGTATGGAATAATTTTCTTCATGATTTAATTTGAGCTCCTTTTATTAAAATTGCTACATAAGAACTAACCATTACGGTTAGAAAGCTTCAAGATTGGCATGCCAAATAGAAGTTGAACATAATAAGCTTTGCAGGCTTGAAGAAATTGGATTTTTGAATCTCTAAGGCAAGTTGTCTCTATAATACAGATCTGGAGTCATTGGGAGGTATTTGCACAACGAGATCATGTCACTTAAGGATAATGCTTTTGCTATATATTACTGCATCACTATAGAGGGGCAGAGCTGCATTTTAGAAGATGCAAAATGAAAGAATAGTTATTTGTTTCCAAGGTGTATGGCTAAATGGCACTCTAAGTGTATTTGCTTAAGTAACTTGGCAATCATCTGAGCTTATTATGCTGAGCATCTTTAATAATGGCTACATACATTTGAATGAGGTGTCATGTGCCTTCTTTAATGCATACGAGTGTGTCTGATGTGTCATTGCCTATTAACAAAAATATGGGAGAAATACAACCAGTTTGGGCACAGGCTGCTCACTCTAGAGCCTTTGAAGTACAATAGGTAGGAGCAGATTAAATGTTAAAACATTCATCACTCCAGAGCTTGCCTACACCTCAGGTTCTTGAAAGAGTATCTGGTTTATCCAGGTGGCTCCTCTCTCTTCTTACATTGCCATTACTAATGCTGGCAGTTTCCAAATGGGAATTATACTAAGGTGACATCTGTTCTTTATGTGTGTGTTAAAATAATTTATAATGAATACAGAGACTGCACAAAAATACCTCACAAGGTACACATAAACAGGAGAGTGTACTGCCAACACTAGACATTAAAAAGCAGCATCATTCCAGGTGTTTTGTTTTTTAAAATTTTTTTAGTATTTTATTTTAAAATTGAGTGCCTACGCTTGTTGATTGACAACAGAAATTTCAAATTTTATATTCTCAAGTTTTTCTTTGCAAACATAAAAACATGATGACTGTATATTGAGATTCTCATGCAGCCAGTGTAACTTCAGGAGCTGAAAGTGGTAATCCTTCTCCCACAGCTACACAGTGAGATTCAGGAGATTTCTCAGGGAAAGAACTCAACATTTATTTACTGGGAATCTCCTCCTGGCATAAGGAGAACAAAAAAAACCAAACCAAAATGGTCCCTAAGCAAAGAAGGGATTGAGAAGAAAAGGACAAAAAGGACATGCATAAAATTAACAGACAATTTTGCAAGAGAAAAACTTGAATAAAATATGGGCCAAGAAGAAAGAAGGAATTTATTTGGAACATTCTTGCGGAAGTGGGGCAGAAAAAGAAGAACTGGATACCTGGCTCCCTGGGAGTTTCCCAGCCTCCACATGCCATTATTTATTATTCCTTGTCTTTGACTTTTAAAGCTATACACACTTGGCTGCTTTACACCAGAAATGGGAACTACATTTTGGAACCAAGTCTGAAGTAATAATTCTTACAATTTATGGTTTTACCAGTTGAAACTGTATAATTGTAGCAGATAGCAAGAACAGAAAGAGACAACTTCTGATTTTGGTAAACAAAACATTCCTACAAATATTGCAATAGTCACAGAAATGTCAACAGAATGAAGGATTTACTGTGACACAGCAAACACAAAGCCTGAGAAAAATGAACTTTGGAGGAGATACTGTATATGGGAAAACAAAAGAGGAAGCACTATATTGTATTACAACGTCACCTGCAAGGTATAAAACACCAAATTATAATCACACTGTTGCGTACTTCATTCCAGCAGATATGGAGCAAATAAAATTTACTAAAGAGAAGCAGATAAAAAGGACAACAGAATACCCTTTTATGGGCTAACAAATCAGCTGGAACGATGCACACATTTTAGGACCTCTCTTTTGTTGTTGAAACTTAGTGCCAGAGACGTTGGCTGAAATTTTTAAAGAAAGTTTTCTCTTTTTTTGTACACTTTCATAGTACAATCTATATCGATCCTATGGGGAAAGGTTTTCGTAACAGAAGTACATAGACACAACACATTCCAGACTTTATTGTCTCAATACTAAACAGAAATAATTGCAATAATGTACACCACCTCTGCAAAATACATCTAAACTGATTTTTCTGAATGCAGGCATCTGCAGGGCTTCTGACTCAGACTGCTGTAAAATGCTTCAAAACTTTATAGCAGAAAGAGGGTTGAGATGGAGAGAAACACCCATTTTGAACACAGATTCCGGGAACGGTGTCTTTAGAAGCATGCACCTGAAGAAAAGAGCATCCTCTGTTTCTACGCTCGTGGTTCCCATCAGCTTCAGTGTTCCCCAGAGAGATCAAGGCCTGCCTTGTCAGCACAGGTTTTTTCTACCGGTTTCCAAACTGCCATCTCAAACCCCACTGAACAACGACGGCAGCTCCTCTCGTCGCCCGACCGTCGGATGTGGCGAGATCTCCGTGTCAGAGCAAAGGAATGCTTTCACCTATCCACGCAAGACAGAGGCAGCGCCCGCGACTCACAAAAGCAGCCACGGGACGAATCCTGCAGCCCCGCAGCCCAGCCTAAGGCAGCCCCCGATACCGGCCGGGAAGCCTCGGGCCCAGG
>NW_010972528.1:13197811-13213273 GCF_000737465.1 Haliaeetus leucocephalus
GGGGCACGGGGGGAGCCCCTGGCGGGGAGGAGGCTGTCTCCGAGCCGGTCGGGCCGTTCTGGGCCTGTCGGTTCTCGGGGCCGGCCAGCGGCTGCGTGAATGTTTGTGCCGGCATAGGGGAAAAAGGCAGGAAAGAGTGAAGCTTAAAAATGAGGGGAGGGCGGCTTGTACTGGAGCCAGCCGGTGTTTGGAGTATGGCACGGGTTAATTTTCGCATGCTTGCATGCGTTTGAAAGTAGTAGTTACAATGCTTTGCCGGGTCTCTTCAGTAACTTTATTTTCTGCCGCTGAAGAGAGTAAAACCAGTGCCCGTGTGAAGTCAGCCGGGCCTTTGTGGTTTGAGTACAGTCAAGTCCCGATTTCGGCCTGAATGTTATTTTACAGGTGTCTTAAATACATTACCGAGCTCATCAAGACTGATTCCCATCTGCTTGTATGTTTCAGTGCATTGTATTATAAATGTATAAAAATGTATTATTTATAATAAAACGTATGAAAAAGAGAGTATTCAGTTTCAGGACTGTGTAAGGAGTGTTTCAATCCATGCTGATTTTTAAAAAGTTAAATATGTTACAACGGAAGAAGGTGTGCGTGTTAATATGGTGTAGAGACTAAAGAAGGAGAAAATGAAATGTCAGTAAAAGTGGGTTGCTCTTTAGAAAGTTTCAAGTTTGTCACAGTAAGTTTTCTTAAGGAAAGCTCATTTTGGTTAGTGCTATTTAGGCCCTCTCAACAGTGAATGGAAAGTAGTATGCTAGCCTCCATTTATGATTGTTTAATTTTTTTTTTGTTTCTTTATATTGGCTTTAAAACCTGACATGAAATAATTTCAGAATGTTTCTGTTTCCATCCCAATATAGATTGTGGGGTGACCATGGACAAGAAGCTTTAGAATCTGCCCATGTTTGTGTAATAAACGCAACGGCGACAGGAACTGAAATACTCAAAAACTTAGTGCTACCAGGTGAGTACATCTGTCTTCTGTATTTTCTTTGTAATGTATCTGATAGTTTCATAATGCCTAGTTATTCATAGTAAATTTTTTTCCCCCAAGGTATTGGTTCATTTACAATTGTCGATGGGAATCGGGTCTCTGGAGAAGATGTTGGAAATAAGTAGGTTTGTTACTAGTTTCCGATACAAATTGAGAAATAATGGGTTTCATAAGTAGTTCCATCTCTATACTTGTTAAGAAATCCTCTAAAATTCTTAATAATTTTAAAAGCCTCTATATGTTTCTTCAAGTCTTTTGTGGTTTTGGGTGTTTGTGACATACACAGCGTGCACAATCATTTTGATATTAGCTGCTAAATTTTACATAGTCTTTTTAGTTGCTGTTTCTGTATCTTACAGGCCTTTTTGCTTCATGCATCAAGTTTATAAAGACAATAGTCTACTCAGTATAAAAATACGTAAAAATAACTTGTTTGCTGTAATCTTGAGATATGACAGTGCAAGATTTGCTTGTGTTTTAGCATGGCTAAATATATTTTCTGTAATTTTGGTGATGAAAATAACTCAATTTTTGTTAATTTATCATTGTGGAACTGTGACTGGTAGCCATTTATTAGCTTTCATAGCTTTGAAAGGCTGAGCGCAGCAGGGGAAAGGATAAGAAACTCTTTACAAATACTGTAAAAAATAATTTGTTTACTAATTCGAGATCACATTTTCTTATGGTTCAGGTAGATACCTACAAATATCTGTCTACTTAAAGGGGTTATATAAGGGCGAAAGATATTCCATTACATGAAGAAATGAGTACTAATGGGACTTTAATTAGCCTAGTGAAAAAGAATCTGCAGTGTGATCCTGGCTTCTAGATGAGTTTGGCCTGTCTTATTTTTCAGATTTGTGGCTCAGGCATTGGAAAGTTTCCTTCAGAAACTGATCATGAGGAAAATTATAACAGTGGTGGGGAGAAGAAAAGCAGATTTAAGGGGGAACTTGGTTTGTTGTTTATGAGAGTCAGCAACATATTCTGCACTACAAAATGTAGCTTTGATGTTGTTTTTCTTCAAAATAAAACTTCACATGTAACTCTTTTCCTTGTCTCCTTTTCAGTTTCTTTCTACAAAAAAGCCATATTGGTCAGGTAAGGAGATAAAAAATGGCACTTTAGGTGTATTGAAAGCATGAAAGTGTTGAGTAAATACTCAAATGTAGTATTATGAGTAATGCTAAAAACTTGTATGCATAGGTTAAAATCTCATTATTCTTTGGCAAAATTCCCCATGCTTATTTTTTAGTTGCTTGTAAGTGAGAAGAGAAGTTCAATTCTGGCAAGATTGAATGGAAAAAATGAACAGGATATAGTTAAGAAAATCTTTGGAAGGATAAGGTGGAAGAGAATTGTGGCTGAAGGAGTAAAGCTAAGAGTAGAGACATGGATGGGGGGAATCACAAAAACAAGAGAGTACAAAAGGCATAGGTAACTCCTTGAAATTAATAAACTGCTGTCACATGATTCTTGTTTTAAAAATTACATCACTAAAAATGGTCTCAAACAAGTGCCTGCTGTTAAGGGATTTATTTTTCTCCAGATAAGCAAGGCTTGGAATAAGAAATCCTAGCTTATGATGAAGTCCTTTTTTTTTCTTTTTTTTTTTTTTCCTTTTTTAAGCATGTAGCATATGTAGTGCTGATACACTATATAAATTACATTTCAAGAGGTTAAACATTGTTTTGATTGTTCCAAAACAGAATCGTGCCCAGAGTGCCACTGAGCTCCTGCAAGAATTGAATAGTGATGTTTCTGGAAACTTTGTTGAAGAGGTTTGTCGTCCTAAATTAGTTGTACATTTCTTGTTACGCAATGTGATAAAAGTATGAAATAATAGCTATATGTTGTCTTTGTAATGTTGCAGTTTGAGTAGCTTCATGATAAAATGACATTTGAGGAAGAAGATCTAAACTTATTTGCAAAAAGTCAATTTATGTATTTTAAACATTATTTTATAACTTCATGATAATTTTATAGCTTTCACTTAACACTTTACAGTGGATATTGAACAGACTTGCTGTGTATTCAGAAGTTTTCACAGTGTTTCCTGACGTTTTTTTTTTTCCTACTATTTAGAGTCCAGAAAAACTTCTAGACAATGACCCTTCCTTTTTTAATCGGTTTAACTTGGTGGTTGCAACGCAACTACCAGAAAGGTAAAGAATCATCTAAAGTTGTTTGTTTGTTTTCATTTTGTAAAAGCATGTTTCAACTGCAGGCATATTCTTGCAGGAAAACTTATGCAAAACAGAACTGTCATTGTGAAGGAAGGTTACAGTAAATGATGGCATTTTACTATGGACCTGATTATATATTAATACATAGTTTAAAATCTCTTTCAGATCCATGCCTGACTCCTAAGTGCTGTCTCCAGGTGTATTTGTCTGTGTCAAGTACCCTTTTGTAGTGATAGTTGTTCCTGGTCCAGAATCACTGTAACAAGTATTCTTCGGTCTGTGATACCTTTAGATTTTTGCAAATGTATTTTATCCTTTATATAGCTCTTTCCATTTTACCCATTGATGTAATTGTATTGCCCATATAAACTTTGTCAGGACCAGAAGTTCTTGATTATTTTTTTTTAACCTCTTCCTGCTGAGAGGCCTCTTGGATGCTGTGTTCCAGTAAATAGTACAGATGAAAAATGTCAACTCTCAGAGTATTGAGAAACTTGGGGAAGAGCATGCTTCTGTTTCAGTAGACAAGCTGCTTCCCCAGAGGCAAGAGGTTGCTGGATAGAGGAATAGTTAAAACTTGCTTTTGTAAGGAAGTGGCTGTTGTTCATACTTTATATATTTTCTCCCTCCCCCTACTTACAGAGGAGCTAGAGATACAGTCTTTTGCAGAAATAAGAGCCAACTTGCCTTTTTGAAGTGGTGATTGCCTTGCAGGCATTTGTGAATAAAGAGAATTTCTTACATGCTATTCAAAAACCTCTGACTGGAATTGCCCCTACAGATCTAATTCTTTTTTCTTTCTTTCACAACTCATTGAAGTTTTTTGTTTAATTGATATTTGGAGCATTTGGGAGGATGGAGTTAAATAGAAGTAAGCTAATGGATAAATCTATTTCTAATCTAGTGTAAATTCATGTATAAAATTAATCACCTTATATGTGCTTAGAATCATAATACTAGACTTCTCTCATAGAAAACTTCCCTTTCACAAGTGACTTGTACAAGAGTTAACTTTATAGTTTAGTTAACTGTTGTCCTCTTGTACATCTGAAAAAAAATTAAATGTTTTCCCTTACAGTACGTTGCTGCGCTTGGCTGAACTTCTCTGGAATTCTAATGTTCCTCTGCTGGTCTGCAGGACTTATGGACTGGTTGGTTATATGAGAGTCATTATTAAAGAACATACAGGTTAGAGGGTTTTCTGAGATAAAGACCTTTCTAAAACATTTAAAGCTTCAGTATATAATGTCACTTTGATTTTTATTTATTTACTTGTTTTAATCTGGTGATGTATTTCGTATTTGTTAAGTCTTAACATAGTTTGCAGTTCATCACCAGGAGCATTCTCTGAGGAATCTGTAGAAATTATGGACTGCAACAAATAGTAAAATTGGAGATTATCCTGACTTTAAAGCTGACTTACACAAAACACTAATTTTGAGAATTAAGCAGTTAATTGAGCAGGTGATGCACTGCATTTGATGTATAGCTCTGTTTTGAAGGCCGGACATAAAACTGTGAAATGCATTGTGTAATTTTTTTCCCACAGTTGTTGAATCTCATCCTGACAATATGTTAGAAGATCTGAGACTGGACAAACCGTTTCCAGAGCTGAGGGAACATGTTCAGTCTTATGACTTGGATCATATGGACAAAAAGGTTGGTATGTGGTTTGCGCTATGTGCTCTAAGACGGAAGCAGACATAGAACAGGGATTCTATGAAAATTACTCTTGGCAGATGACTTTTTTGGTGCCAAGTCTCATCTGAGCAGAGGCAACTGTAGAATCAGTCATGAGGTACTATTTTTGGCCTCTGCCCCAAATGTTACAGTCTGTATTTAAATCTTAAGCAAGTGGGGGTCTTGAGGTAAGGAATATTCTTGGATGACTTGATCTTTTGTTAGATTGATTCCCTCTAACCCCCCACCCCACCCCTCCTTTTTTTTTTTTTATGATTACCTACTGCTGCAGAGTTTTGCAGTGTGGATATTTGTGCATAACTTAGGTTCTGCTCCAGAAAAACATTGGAGAACTTGGCTCAGCCACCCTTCTTTTAGTAAAGGAATAATAATTTAATGATTTGTTTTATAGTAGTTAGTGAATATTATTTCTGAATCAAAATCTGGAACATGTCCTGTGTTTTTACAACAGTGGAAAGGATGTTAGCAGTTTACATTTTTAAAATAGGTTTTTAATTTGTCTCCCGTTTTTATTTTTTCACAACTTGACAAAGATTTCTCTTCTGTTCAATTACAGGACCATAGCCACACTCCATGGATTGTGATTGTAGCCAAGTATCTAACAAAATGGTTCAACGAGGTATATTCCAAACTGACTAAGTCATCAGTCTGTTGTTATTATTATTACTTTAGATATGTCTTTTCTAAACTAGATTATTATTTTGGCAGTGTAAGAAAGAAAACAAGGTGGAATCATTAAAAAAAATTACTAATTGAAATACAAGTGAATGTATGTGAACAATGACAAATTCTAGAGTTCAGCAGTCTGAACACAATGAGGTTAGTAGTAGATATTTTAAAGACAAAATGTTTTTGTGTTTTTAAATTTAGAAAAGTGATCAGTTGCCCAAGAGTTACAAAGAAAAAGAAGCCTTCAGACAACTGATTCGGCAAGGTAATATATGTCCTAGGAGTCATTTATTCATACTGGCAGAAACATATAAGGCAATGTCTGGAAAATAATCAGAAGTTCTCTCGGCATTTATTTATGAAAATCTGCGACCATATACAGTACAGTTCCTCTGCTAAGTCATTGTTTTATACAGCTGGATCTTAAGATCCCAGATTTGCTTATAAATGCAGTTTGGCAGTTTCTTACTGTTTGCTGTTTAAGATCAAGAATATGTTTTGATTTGGGTGTGAGGAGAGGCCTTAAGAGAAAATCCTGTGGAAAATGTTTATTTAATACGGAAAATGTGGCAAAGCAGAAAGCAAGTGATTGAAAACTGCAAGTATTTGGTTGGTCAGTTGACCCACCAAACTGTTGTTAATCATTGCAGCTCTAAGTAACTAGTTTAGAGAGAAAGATTATGTATCTATTGAATACACCATAACCAGTATGTGAACAGACTTCATTTTTGCAGATGCTTCAATCTAATACCTTTTGCGGGTGCTGAAATTGAGGCGTTTTTAAGATCTAGAAATACATCATCTTAAATGATTGTAGAATAAAAACATTAACTGGATTTTTGGCATTTCCTCATTTAAAGCTGGCCTGTGTGCAAATCGCTGAGTGATTGTGTCATCCCCAGGTTGGGCTACAGAACTGATCTGATCTGTAGTAATTAGCTTTGGTTAAGCTAGGTTTTTAGCAGAGTCCATTTCTTGGCCTAGCTTGCTGTGTGGGTTCATAAGTGTTTGCCAAATCTGACGAAAAAACAACACAGCATGACTGGGGATGGGAAGGAGAGTTGAATTGTGTATTTACCACCATCTACATTAATTTAGTGATTATAAAACTTTACTCTCTTTCTCACACAAATAAACTGGTATTTTTGTGATGAATAACTTCTGTTTAAGCATCACGGGAAAATTCATCATATGCAGAATGTGTATGTAGTTAGTTTTATCAGTAGGTCTTACTGGTAATTCAGTTTTTTGCTGATTAGTTATTATGCCACAAATACATCCAAAGCCAGTCTGCTCTATTGGTAAGATGTAAATGATGAGATGTAATTCAGAGGATTGTGTATTTTTAATTTTTTTTTAATAAGGTATTTTAAAGAATGAAAATGGGACCCCAGAAGATGAGGAAAACTTTGAAGAAGCTATAAAAAATGTGAACACAGCATTAAATACCACAGAGGTAAAATGAAGTTTCTTCAGTTTTGTCATATAAATGTTTAACTACCTCATTTTTTTTCAAAACATACTATGCACTTTTAGGACAGGAATTCCATTTGCAACATTTATATTTAGGTTAAACAGGATTAGTTCAATTTTTAGAGTTGAAATCATGTAGTAAAATAGACCTAGACTAGATGGCACTGTAACTTATGGAAATTCTTATTTCCTTGCTCATGCAAGGAAGCTACATTTCCTTCCTGAAGACTTGAATTCAAGTATAGAATGACTCAGTAACCAGGGTTCATTAGTAGTGTATTCCTGTCTTAGACTTTATCAGATTTTCTTTGACAGATTGAACTGTAAAGTGCTTGGTACAATTATAAAGAATGAGCAGTCACTAGTATGGATGATGTCCGATTTAAATACATTGCTAGGAGAGAGACTCAGCATTTATTGAAGTTGTGCTATATTGAAGCTGCTTGCTATAGTATTTATTCTGTATAGAAATTAAATGCTGCAAGGGACTTTTGACTCGGCAAATTCAGTGCTTTCCTCTTGAAGAAACACGTTATGAAATTCCTTTCATAGACTGATCAAGCTTAAAAACATTAAAAGTGAAGTTTTCATTGTTTTTAAATAATCCTGAAGTAGTAACTCACGGTTTAGAATTGACCTCTGATTTTCTTAATCTCTTATCCATGGTAAATTGCAAAAGCTACATTCCATTTTTATTTGAACTGTGCTGATCCTTGCTCGGACAGTCACGTTAAATCTCCGAAGAACGCAGCAGGTAAAACTTAGTGCTTACATCTGAGCCACTACAAGCCGTGTCCTAGGCTATTAGTGATTTATTTCAGTTTATGAGCCAGACAGAACTGCAGCAGTTGATGAGTCAAAACACTCACTTTTGCAGCCCCTCTTCACCTCCCCAGCCTTTTTGCTCCTCTGCCTCTGGCAGGTAGGATGGACAGCTGGGACCGGTAGTACCTTTTGCTGATGCAAGTTTTTTTTAAGTCTTCCATGTAGAAGATGGAAATAAGGTGAGATTTTGTTAGTAACATTCATCTTGATCAGAAACATGTGCCTTGTTCTCAGGCAGGGCTAATGTTTGAAATATGAGAAGCACTGACTATGTATGATTCAGAAGAGATTTTGGTATGAAACTCAGGTCGCTTAGAGTTGGCTCCCTTATGTAACGAGTGTTGAGATCAAGAAATCAAAAGTCAAGTAAATATAAACCCAGTTTATTTTTTTTGTAGATTCCAAGATGCATTGAAGAGATTTTTAATGATGATTGCTGCATAAATCTCACAGAGCAGGTAACAAGTAATTAAAGGTAAGGCTTAAATGTAGGAAAAGCATTATAAATAACATTTGTGTACATGACTGTCTCTTGTGCATTTGCAGTCACCCTCCTTCTGGATTTTGGCTCGAGCTGTAAAGGAGTTTGTGGCAAATGAGGGGCAAGGAAGCTTGCCTGTCCGGGGCACTATTCCTGATATGATAGCAGACTCCAATAAATTTATCAAATTGCAAAATGTGTAAGTCTACAATTTTTTCTTTAATAGTTACTAATGATAGTAAATGGTGTTGACTTCAGACCTCACAAAGTGCATGAATTGCTGTATTTAAAAAAAAAAAAAAAAGTGTGTATGTGGGACTGGGGTGGGGAGGGGTGTGGGAAGCATGGCAGCCTGGGACTATCTGATCCCTGTATAGATGCTATCTGTTGTTTGGAACCGGTGCCTAAGCCTTCAGTGCATCCCAGTTTCCTGAGGCTGGGTAGCGAGTGATTACTTTTCTTAGTTTCAGATCTAGTAAAGACCTTACTATAGATAGTAGATCCCATAGCCCAGCTACTGCTGTCCAAAGCAAATTGTTGCCTAAACATGGCATTTGGTTTTTCTCCTCAATATATATGTCAACTTGGTTACAGAAATTCTGGTTTCCTAGATATTTAATTCTAAATACTTAATTCTAATTAATGCCCTTTGAAGGGATTGCTTGGTGGATAAGGAAAGGTGTGAATAAACATTAACTGCAAATTCTAAACAGCATCAGTGTGGATTGAGATTTTAGGAAAGCCATCTTTGAATGCATGTATCCTCAACATGAATGTACTATTCCTGTGCATCCTGGACATGATGCAAATTGTTGGGCCAAAAAGACTTTCTTAGTGTTACCACATTTTCTTTGCAGTTGATTGCTTCTTCCTCCCTTTTTTTTTAATCTTTAAAATGAAGCAGCATCTTGCAGAAGACTTAAATTTATTGTCTGTGCAATTGTATTGTTGAATTGTTCAAACAGGAAAGTATTCTTTCTAATAGATTTTGATTTTCTCCATAGATTCTGAAACACAGCCTCTGCTAGAAAAATTGTGTGCCTTAATTAGTGTTTACTAATCAAAATGAAATCTGTAATTTTAGAAGTGCATTCCTCAGATCTGTGACAATAGCATTAAAAAGATGGATATAAAAGTACGAATCTGTTACATGTCTAAAATAATTGATTGCTATTGCTTTATGGAACTTACTTTGTATAATGACAGTAAAGCCAAGAACTTGTACCATTATTTTGCTAAATGAAACCATAATTGCTTGAATTTGCAGAGATACCCTAATTTGTAAGTCTGATTTCTATAAGCATCAGTCCTGAATTGCCAGATCATTATATACTTCAGTTCTCAATTCCAATAAGCATTATAGGGTTTTAATTTGCAGATAAAACAATTACAGTTCCTTAAAATGAGCTCTTAAATTGAATTTTATTAAATACTGTGTTGTTGAGATGTTTGCATTGTCATAGGTCTTAATGGAACTAATATACTATGGCTACAAATTTTAAAATACAGAAATTAATGAAATATTAGAAGCCCAATGAAGGACATATAGCTGTTGTTCTGAAACTACTTAATATTCTTCTTCTGACTGTTTGTAGTACTATTCATTTTAATTTTAACTGGTTTCTAAGCCACAGATTTAGTGAACAGCTCAGCCATGCCAAACAGTCATGCAGGGAGTCTGTAAGCGCATTCATGGCCTTGAGATAGCTCACTTCCATTAATGTGGCTTGTATTTTGTCTTTATAATATGAAACAAAAAGCAGTGGTCTTAACTGTGAAGTTGGCTTTATGCTATGATTATTAAGACTTCTTTATTATTAACAGGTACCGTGAAAAAGCAAAGAAGGATATTGCTGCTGTGGGTAACCATGCTGCTAAATTGTTACAATCCCTAGGCAAGGTAATTGCAAATGTACAGTCATTCTGACAAGATAGAAATATTTTTACCCTGACATTCTGTATGGAAATAACTCACAGGAGACAGATATGAAAAGAGAAGGCTTAATTACCTCATTCTCTTCAAAAGGCTTAAGAAAATTCTAATGAAATTTAGTATGTGTAGTCTGTTTTATTTATCACTTGGTTTGGTCATGTAAAAGTAAAAGGCATACAGGGATATATTATTTACAATTTAAGATACTTTTTTTTTTTTACAAGAACAACTAGTTATTTCACAATGAATATATGAGTATCTCTGAAAATACAAATTCTCTGGTCATTGTATGTACTGGAATGAGTATATTCTTTCTTTTAGGCACCCGAATCTATTTCAGAGAGAGAATTAAAATTGCTTTGTGAGTATGGTTGGATTCTGTTGCTGTGTTTATGCAAATGATCAAATAATCAAAAACTGTTGAATGATAATGTAGTTATTAATCAGTAACTCAATATTTGTATTTTTCAAGTAAGTGCTTAGCAGTTGCATCTCTCATCTTCAGTAGAAGTAACAGATGTTCAGCATCTCTCAATAGTGAGTTTATAAAGCTTGGCTTTTAAAAGATGGTATTTTTTCAGGTCCAAAGAACAGGTAGCATATGTCCTCTACTTTCTGTGATTAGTACTTAATCACCCTTGCCCATTCTGTGATACTGACTTCAGAGTGCAGGCTCTGTAAACTTCTGGTAGTCTGAAAAGGTAAAACAGTGATGCAGTGAGTAGTACTGTTGATGGCATTTTTGGTTGTGTCTGTTCTTGGTGTGTATACGTGTCCACATAGCAGCCTGGCTAAGTCTCCTGCAACCGGAAAATTTTCCTGTAAGCATGTATCTAAGAGCACACTTCCCCTGTGTCAATATAGAGTTTGCTGGGAGCTTTGAGAACCTCACAGTTCCTCATTTTTGAGTGCTAGGTAGTAGCTACACATTGGGTTGTTTCATAACAGCAATACTGGAGAAGAACCTTTTCCCGCTCATAGCTATACTGTTAGAATATTAATTGAGGATATGCAAGACAGTGGTAGGTGGAGTGGAAGATGAAAAGAACCTGTGTTCATTTGCAACATGGGAGAGGAAAACATGAAGTTGATGGCTGTGACTGATGAATTGGTATAGAAGAGCTACATGTGTTGTGAGCTGTTACATTAACATGGCAGATATGTTTAGATTCTAGAAGTAAATAAGCATGAGGTATTTCACTAAAATACTTGTGATCATAGACCTAAATGTAGTTCAGTAGATTTTATTACTGCAAGCTACTGGAAGAAACAGAAAAGTGTTTGTGAAATTATGATAAGTTTTAATCTTTCATGTTTAACACAATAGAGATACAGACTTACAAAGATACAGTAATTGGTGATGCATTCAAGTAGGTCTTATGCTCTCCTTTCTGCCCCCTCTGCTTAGGCAGCAACTCAGCTTTCCTCCGAGTAGTACGATGTAGATCTCTGTCTGAAGAATATGGTTTAAACACTTTTAACAAGGATGAAATCAGTAAGTACTTCTTTTTGGCACATACTTTAATTGCATTTTCAATGGGAAATGGTTTTGTGATCAAAAAGAAGTGTATGTTACACCTTCATTATGCAGTTTAATAATTTGGCGTCAACTATGCAGTTTAATAATTTGGCGTCAACTAGAAGTATGGGGGTTTTTTAAGTCTAGACTGTTGAATTCAATTTGATTTTGAAAGTTCAAAAGTGACCTTATAGATTGGTGCATATTTCAGGGTTTTTTTTCTTGCAGATGTTATTTTTGATAGTACATAAATAAAACATAGCTTTCTTCAAATTTCTCCTTTCTGTACCTCAATTATTTCTGACAGAACTGGAAAGGTGCCTTCACCTGACCAAAGATATGAGAATAATTGTCTTGGCCCCTCTCAGCTTATCTTTTCAGTATGTGAACTAGCAAACTAGTTATTTAATATTGCGTTTTATTTTTTTGAACTGCATAAGTTAAAAGGGGTAAAAAAAAGTTGGAAATACTTTTAATCAAAGTTTGTTTAAATTAAGCTTATACAAGTCTTCTGAATGTTTTGGACAAAAAGTATATACAAAGTGAAAACATTTTGTGTATACATATGTAATATTTATAATTTAAGTGAAAGCTCGTTGAATTAGTTGGTAATATGCAATGTGATTGAAGTAGTAGTTAGTATTTAGAAGGACTACTGAGCTGTAAAAGGATTTAAGACCTGTTTTATAGTTGGTCATTACAGTTAAATATGGAGCATGCGTTTCAAATCACAAAATTATAACTAAGGAATATCCCGTTTAATGTTATAGCAGCGGTCACAGTTGAAACTTGAGTATCTTCACTGAACAGTTTATATCAAATACATACAATATGTTTTTGTCATACACTCTGGTGTCAAAATTGTGTATCTGACAGTTGACTAATTGAGATTCTCAGTTGCAGGTTGTTTTCATTAATATTCCTTTTTACTGCACATTTTACAGTTTAAGCACATGAGAAATAACTTGATTTCAATTAATTCAGAACCTTTCTTTTTCCATTTCACCTGTACCAGCTAACCAGTTCTCTTACTGTTTTCAGTTTCCTATATGGACAACCCAGACAGTGAAGTAGTGCTGTACTTGATGCTACGGGCTGTAGACAGATTTTATAAGCAGCATGGTAGATACCCAGGTATGTTAATACAAGAGTTACTTAATGTCATCAAAAGAAATACAAAGATCCAATAGTTACTATAATACTAGTTATAAACTACAAATATAGCATTAGTTGTAGTTAGTTTTCATATTAATACAACTTTAAGAATGTGAAAATTCAAGTGAGAATTTTTTCTCTTTGGAAACTTAAGGATTGATATCTGAATTGATACCACTGAAATGGGTTGCATGGATTATGAATCAGTTCAGCTGTGCAGTAATTTGTCATTATCAGGAGTGGCATCAACAGAATATTCAATTATTATTAGTCTAGTATTAATAATTTAATATATTAATTGGCTTAGAAACTTTTCAGAAAAGTAAAATACTTACACTGCCATTTGAACCCATTAACTTTGGTGTTAAGTTCTGTGGTGAAACAGGTTAACTTAATTTTCCAGGTGTCTACAACTATCAGGTAGAAGATGATATTGGAAAACTAAAATCATGCCTTACTGGTTTCTTACAAGAACATGGGTTGTCTGTAGTGGTGAAAGATGACTATGTTCATGAGTTGTAAGTATTGTATCTTAAGCATCACTTTGTCTGTAAAACTGACCTGAAAATACTGACTGTTACTTTGCTATCCAGTTGCCGCTATGGAGCTGCTGAGCCACATGCTATCGCTGCCTTCATGGGAGGTAAGAATATCACTGTATTTCTAAGGTCCATGCAAACAAACCAACCTGCTCTAGTGCATACTTGTGTCAAAATCTCCACTGCTTTAATTACTTTGTATTGTCAGAGCAAAGACCCATCACAGACTGTAGTCAAAGATACTATTAGAACAAAATCCTTCCCCTTAATTCTCCAGATATGACCTCCTGTGGTATATAGAAAAAGTGGACACAATAAGGGGTTTAGAGTCAGTAAAAGAAAGCAAATAAACTTAAAAAATAATCTCAGTAGATCAATTCTAGTAGCTTAAAAGTGTGTTTAAAAATAAAATGCTTGAAAGAGGCTTTGAGTTAAAAAGAAAAGGGCAAGGAATAATTGTAGTAACATTAAAATTAACACAGTACACACCTTCCTTTAAAATAACACAATACACTTAAGTATCTATTAAATATAAATAGCCTTGATTGCTTAATTCAACCTGTGGGCATTATTAAAACTAAATATATGTTTTAATGGATGCTCAAAATTGATGTATCAATTCACTTATCTTTATTTGGCTTCATGCGGTGCTGAAGATAATTGTATTAAATACTCTGTGGATGTAGGATTTTTTTTCTGATTAAGTGAACCTTGGTATTTGCAGTGCTTTAGAAAAATATGTAAAGACATCTTCTTAAGAAATTACAGAATATTTCATACTACAGAAGAACACAAAGGGATCATAGTGAAGTGACCAATTTATTTTACAGTTTAACTGTATGTGATTTTTTTAAAATTTAACTTCTCAATTTCATTTAGAGAGGTCACAACTTGCATGGGTCTGTCTGCTCACGCATTTTTACTCTGTGTGTGTGTGTACGTACATGGAGAGAGAGAGAGAAAGCGTATACAGCAAAGTGTATACTAGGAAGTACTGAAAGGCATCTTTTCCTCCTAGGAGTTGTATCAGGTGCTTCCAAAATAATTCCTGTGTAGTGAGTTCTAGATAAATAGCATTCTTTTACTGGTTTTTAAGTATGACCTGCTAACTACCTTCTGTTTTACCTTTTTTTTTTTTTCTTTTACAGGAGCTGCTGCACAGGAGGTTATCAAAGTCATTACAGGGCAGTTTGTAATTTTTAATAACACCTATATTTACAGTGGAATGTCACAGACTTCAGCAACTTTCCAGCTGTAAGATAACGATCTCGCATTTGTTGCCACCAGGCGCTGCCACTGTGTCCTGTAAATACTGTGGTGGTCTGCCACTGACTGGACTGTTCTGTATTACCTGCAAGTTAAAGTTATTTTATTTGTAACGATTTTATCTTTTTTTTTTTTTTCCTGAGGACAAATAAAATCATACCAAATACTGAAAAAATATTTTTAATCTAGAATTTTGTGTTTCACCTTTGAAAGAGAAAAGCAGCAGCTGTTCTTTGGCATGGTAAGTTGCATTTACAGATTGGCTTACCTGGTTTGCAGCAGAGCTGGATTTTTTTAATAAAAGCTGCTCTTCAGACCGAGGGGGGGAGGACTTCCAACAGGTTCAAAAAGGCTAACGTAACTACGATGGTGTATCTAACTGTGAGAAGAGCTAGGGAAAGCTGTAATACTTCTTATTGATTTCAGCGACATCAGGGAAAGGGACTGTGTGCCTGAAAGCCTGGTTCTTTCAGCTGTATTCATCTAGTGAAAGATTCTTTTTCCTGCGCCCTTTGTGTCTGGCAAATGTCAGATGAGGGCTAACGGCGCTTTGTGGCGTTGTTGCGGTTTCCAAAACGCAGAGTATGGAAACCGAGCTGCGTTGAAACCCGAGTGATTTCCCCCTAGCCTAGGCCTGGAGCCACGCTAAGGCTGGCACAGCGCTGGGAGAAGGTTAGCAGGGCTCTATCTCCTGGTGCCCGAGAGGGGCCGCGGCTGGCGG
>NW_010972528.1:13213283-13234883 GCF_000737465.1 Haliaeetus leucocephalus
GGGAGGGCCCGGTACCGCGGTGGCGGCCCGGCGCGGCGGGGGGGGAGGCCCGGGCCACCTTCGTGGCTGACCAGAACCGCTCCCGCTGCCGGATCAACAGGTAGCTAAACAGAGCCCTATTTCCGATCCTGCTGGTACTCCCCACCCCTCCCAAAAGCTCTGGCAGAAGAATGCTTTTGCCGTTTTATCTTTAGACTCTTGGTCCCCCTCTTTTTTTTTTTGTTTTTTTACAAATCTCTCTGTTCTTTTTATATTTGGGATGATCTGGAGTACTTGTTAAGACTTCTGCTTCAAAGTCGAACTCTGGTGACGAGCTATAAATCATTTTGAGAGGGAGAAGGTTTGGGATGAATGCTAAAATAGCACTGGAGGACTTCAAAGGTCTGTTAACGCTGGACGGTGTTTCTCAAAAGTTAGCGGATGCTTCCTCAGCTGCTGGTGTGAATTTTGATTTCAACAGGACACCAACAATCCGGACTTCTTCCAATGTTCAGGATTTGACCACTGGGTTTTAAAAAGGAAAAAGACCCCCCAGACTGGCAGTTTCTGTCCTGGTGTGGCTGCGCGGGGGTGAGTGAAGCAGTCCAGGCCTTGACTGACTGGGGATGTCCCCATCAGCCTCCATGTGAACTCCCTAACCTCCTGTGTTCGTCTTTCTGCATGTTCAAGCAGTGTGCTCTAATGCTGCTGAACAAACAGATTAATATATCTGTACTTTTTTTTTTAAAGAGTGTTTTTTTGAGGTTTGAAGGGATGTTACTGGAGGGGAAGAGGTAATCTGTTTTCTTTTATATGCAACATCTGCCAGAAGTCTGTTGCAGCAAATCCTGTTACTCATCTTTCCATCTTTGCCCTGTGATGCCACAACAGAGTTAAGCTATTTGCATTTTAATGTAGGCTGGCTTGTAAGTATTATTTTGTGTACCTTCTGTATGTCGCAAAAGAAAAAGATCTAGTTAAGGTCAAGCCATTTTTTTCTATAGTGTTTAAAAAAACTTGTGCTTCTTTTATTGAAGGCTCTTTAGTTGTGTAAATGTGTATTTAATTAAACTTTACTGAAATGAAATTAGCTCCAAACTCAGATCATTTTTACAGCTTTTCTTTTGTTAAGGAGTATGTAGGTAGTTTTTGTTTTCTCTTAGGCTAACAGAGTGGTATCAGTAGAGGCAAAAGGAGATGAGGAAGTCTTGTAAGCTTTCCGCTACTATGGCAGGGTTAGATCTGCAAGAAAATGAAATGCCTATATGTTATCAGTTCTGAAAGGGTAAAGGAAGATGAACTTTTAAACTTTTCCTCTCAAAACATATGCTCCACCAATGCTACTGTAAGGTTGTGTGTGGAGCATATGAACTAATGGAAGCAGCAAAGGAATGGCAGCAATCAGTAACCCTAAATGGAAAGCAGGGCTGACTGTCTTCATTAAGATGACACTGATGTTTCTTAGAGCCTTTGCTCTACTTTCAGAAGGATAACTAATTTATTATTAACATGGATTTACCACTGATATAAAGTTTCTACCTGGAGCTAAATAATTTTTGAGAGATTGAAATAGGTTACTGTGATGCTTGCATCAACTTTTCTTTGTGTTTGGGACTTGGGGTGTGGTTAAGTGACAATCTTTCTGCTTCCAAACCTGAATTTCATTCTGACTGCTGCTCAGCTAACTCTCAGATGCTGGCACATTAGGTTTATGTAGAATCAATGCTGTGGGTTTTTCTGGTTTATATGGTTCACGTAATGTGATAATTTCTTTGGTGAACTAAAATAAATTCTTAGTTTAAGAAATAACATCTCTGTTCATGCTCATTGTCTTTGGTTTTAATCAATACCGATAAAACAACATAGTAATGGTTTAGTGGCTCACTGAGTAGCAGTAGGAGGTTGAACGTTTTATAGTGGATGTCAGGCACACTTGATCCCCACATAACATTACTTGATGGTCTTACTGCTAGTTGTTGGCTGATGACAGAGTTGGCAACCTATTGTAAGGAAAATTGGATCAGATTTATTGTAATAAACGACACAGAGCTAGGTATAGTTTTAATGACAAAGATGGTTTTGGTGCCACACAGCGGTAGCATGGAATCATCTGATTTCTGCAAGATGTTAAGCTTTCAAAACATAACACCACAGTAGTTACAAATGCAGTGTAACTATAAATACTGTATTTCCAAAGAAAATCTTTGCCATGCAAGAGCATATTAAACTCTGTGTGTGTGTCAGATGATAGTGTAAAACCAGAAAATTGAAATATATTTTAAGAAAAATTATTTAATTTATACTGCATATGGTCTTACAAACACTGCTAATGTAAACAGAAAAGAAAACACTTTTTCCTTGCTATTGTAGAACAAGAAAAGGGATACAACCAAAAATGGAAAATCAAAAGGTGCAGAAAAAACAGTGTGGTAAGATACCTAATGTAATTTTCATTTATTATCTGCATCAATTTTACAAAGTTTTATTAGACTGTCATAGGTCTGTCATGGGGTGGTGAGTTGTTGGGGAAATGTTCACTTTCCTTGTTGCCAAATTTGTGGATTCTGTATTGGATAGCTAAAGGACAAATCTAATTACAAACCTTCAAATAGTAAATACCACCACCACAAAGTCACCTTTTTTGCTAATATTTACCCATATTTTTATTGTATTTTAACTTCTTTAAGAAACCCCAAACCTTACAAATTTTTAATATATATACAGTATCTGCTGTTACTGTTGCAAATAATTATAAAATTTTTATTATACCCCAAAGAGTAAGAAACAGATTTTCAAAGTGGTTTACTTACCTAGGGTTGTATGTAGGTGCCCAGAAAATGCTTTGTGTTAACTTGCTAACCTAACAACCTGATTCAAGATTTTAGCTGCTATGGTAAGTGATTAAGTGTTCTCTAACTAAATATCATATAGGAAGCCTTGCTTTGTTGGATTCTTTCCCTATTCACTCTGTAGATTTTCAGTTGTATTTTCATGGTTCTGTATTATTCACTTAAATACACTTAATGCACCTTGCAACTGTGAATTTAATGTTTAGTAATTTGCATCACACTAACAGTTACTAGTAATGAAAGAAATATTAAAAGGGGGCTATTACTTTAGCAAAGGAAATCATGGTCAAATAAACTATGGAGAGGAATATTTTTAGGTTAAGTATGTTTGTTATTTAGAAGTGGATAGAAGTGGCATAGCTCCATTTTTGCTCACTTTTTTTTTTCCTTTAAATACATAGATATACTACATTTTTGGGCAGGTTTATTGTAATACTAAATAGATTAATATAAAGAAAACTTACATGAAGTTTTTTTGTGTTTGTTCTTAGATATGAAAACAGATCTGAACTTACTCCTTGAATGCCTTAAATACCAGATGGACTGCCCTGTATCTCAGAAAGAGGCTTTGATCACTATTTATTCAATTTGTCAACAAAACAGTAAGAAGCATTTTTCCCTAGAAACAACACAATTTTCTGTTTGCAATATATGTTAAGAAGCTGGTTGTCACTGTAAAAAAATTATCTAAAGGATGTAAGGCTTGAGAAGTTATAAAATCTTGGAAGGTTTTCATTTTACAGAGAAACAAAAGCAAAAGTTTAACTTTTGTTCTTTTTTTTTCTGTTATAGGTGAAGCAAGTGAATATTTTCGAGAAATTGGTGGTTTGATGTTTATAAATGATCTTGCAAAGTCAAGTGTTCATTGCATAGTAAAGGAAGCAGCTTTATTTACATTAGGAATTATAATAGAGAGTAATGGTAATAATAAGTAATATTGTTTGTTCTTTCTGAGTGAGTTATGATCCCATGTTACTACTTTTGCTTTATCTCCATTATTTTTTTCTCTCAAAAAAATCAGATTACGAGATTATCAGCTCAAGTGAGGGGCAGTAAAGGTGCTACTGTTTGCTTTACTGTCCATCCCCAGATTTGGAGAAGCACCTTGCTGATTTGTGTAAATAGCATGTGTTTATGATACCAGACAGCTGTACTACTACTCTTCCTCAGCAGCAAGTGTTAAATGACTCATAGATTATTCCAAAGTTTGCCTAGGTACTGGTTGGTTTACAACTGGCTACAGGGGGAAGCCCTCCGTCACTATAGTCATGTTTTGTCTCCACTCACCACATATTGGATGCAACTGAGAGTCTAGTTACTGTATTACAAAAATAATTTAGGATTATGAATGTCTTGCTTTAGGACTTAATGGTTTTTATTTTCTGGTTTCAGTTTATTGTCAACAAACTTTGTGTACCTCTGCATTGTTTGAAGACCTCATTTTATTGTTAATGAATAAGGATTCTGGTGTGAACTTGAAAAGAATGTCTGTTTATGTCATCTTAGTACTGGTTTCAAATAACAGTGAGTTGTTTTTTTTCCCTCTGTTTTATAACATCAATTTTTCTCTTTGCCAATCTGTAGTACAGAAATTTGGAATGCTCAACAAATAATGTTTTGGTAAAGTTAATTTATAAAGATGAATGGTTGCATGTAACTGAACCCAAAGTGTGTAAGTAGATCATAGCTTACTGGGATTTCCTTAAATGGCAGAAAGTGTTTTAGTTCTGAAAAGGAAATAATAGTTTTAAAAAAAAAATAATACAAACCAGTAGTTTCTGACCACGTATAGGAAAAAAACCCAGAAAGATATGGAACATTTTTGCCAGTGTTGGTGTGATTTTGTTTTTTTGGGGGATAAGCATTTAAGCATATAATGCTTAGGAAATAGAAACAGAATACATGTATGTAAATTAAATTTGACATTAAGATTTTCTCTTAAGTTGCATGTGTCTTCGGAGTCTTGTATGTGTTCTTTTTTAGAAAGTGGGCAAACCTATGTCAGAGATACAGGCTGCATTGGTCTTCTGTTACGGTTATTCAGGTAAACAGTTGCAATTCAAACAGAAGAATGATAGACTATTTAGGACTTATGTTTGCTTGACTATTTGGGACTTGTTTGCATTGTTCTTAACAGAACAACACTTTCCACATCTGAGATGAATCTGTCAGATGAAAATACTAATAAGTGCTATCAGCTGTGGTCTTCAGTCTGCAGTGCTCTCTGTGCTTGTGTTAACAATCCTCAGAATGGTAAGTGTTGCTGTTAAAATTATGAAAAAAGTTTAAAGTATTTCTCCAAAGTGACAACAGTTTGTTTTCATTTTTACTGTTCACCTGAAATTTCATATTACATTTTGATTTTTTTTTTTTTTTTTTTTACTTTTCCAGAAGATAATCAAAACATTTGCTGTTCAGTTTTTCCATATGCCAGAGAGTGGCTCGAAAGTTGCACAGAGCCTGAGATAGTTCGTCCTATTTGTTCATTTGTTGGTCTCACAGTTGCAAATAACTGTAAGTTCACCTCAAGCTTTAAATAGTTTTTCTTTGGTAAAAGTAAGTTTAATTTGATAGTTAAATGTTTTATTTCTTTTTGTCAATCTCTACAAATTGATTTGCTGTTATTCCAACTTTTACTCTGAAAACTATATTCCACCATCTTTACGTACACTGCGTTGTGGCGAAATGCACAAACAGCCACAACTGGCTACATTTAGTAAGGTCAGTAAAAACTATAAGGAAGCTATTTTGATTAAAAGTATTTTACAAATATTATCATTATTACGTCTCTGAAAGCAATGACTTAGAACTTGGGCATAATGTTTGCCATTTGTATGCATGTATTAAGGCCATGTGTGTCCTGTAACTATTGTATAAGACAATTACTGCATTTCTTGAGATTAATATATATCCAGCTTCAGTTCTGTTGTATGGGTAGAAATGTAATGAATAATACATGCACAGAATAAATGTGATGATTGATAAAAAGCTAAAACAATTTGCAACTTGTATTATTTAAGACACTTTTTTCTTTTTTTTTCCTCTAAGCATATGTGCAGAAATATTTTGTTTCTGTTGGAGGATTGGATACATTAGCTAAAGTTCTCATCAATCTTATGCATGATTCCTGTATGAGTCACTCAAGCACAAAACTTGCAGTAGTGGTAACAAAGACTCTGGATGCCTGCATTGCTAATGACTGTAAGTGAAAAGACCACTACCATTTTTTATATATGGTAATTTTAAAATGCAATTTTAAAAGTCTGGTTTTGGTGGAAAAGTGATACGAATGGACGCTAAAAGGCAATTGAGTTATATACATCCCAGTTTATATTGCACATTTTTTAAAAATTCAGATATGTATATGGGGAATGATTCAGTTCGTCTGAGGTGGGTTACTTTCCCATTGTTGCTAAAATAAACACAGTAAAATTTAAACTATACTGAAAATTAAAAATAAGATGCTGGAGCTAGTTTTGTGTAAGTAAAGCTGAGAACTGGGCGTAGCAGTCAGCTTTGATCCTGGAGTTAGAGCTGTGTTTCTGTAGGCCTATGCTTAAGCTAATAAACTTTGTAAGCTTTAGGAGGCTTTAGTAACTCAGGTGTGGAGCTGAACAAACTTCTATGTCTGCATAACACATTGTTACTCTGATTTACTGTGTGGCTAGTGCTACCCTAATGAGGTCTGTGTCTATTCCATCAGAAGATTTTGAGAAACCATGAGCCTGATTAATCTGTGCTGTTGGCCACGATTATATTTTTTCTGCCATAAGTGCTTGCTAATGGAAGTTCAAAAAAGTTTTAAAGCATATACCTGCACTAGTTTTGAGTCTAGTTTCAAAGAAGTTGGTACGTGACAGGATGAGGTTTCAGCATGTATGTACTAGCAGTGGTGTTCCCAGTTTCAGGAAGAGGTTGCCCTCTACCAGAAACATTCCTAGCTCTGTTTGTGGCAGGTAGACTGTGTGTCAAACCTTATTCTCCTCTTTCTTGCTCCGTTCTGGAACTGATAAAGGATGTGGAGAAACTCAGTAGAGGTTTACAAAACTTGCACATTGCAGAGCCCCTGTCTACCACATCTCTGTATAGCGCAAGCTGGGAGAAAGGGCAGTGTTGGATATGGGGAGTAGCATGGGCAGAATTACAGCACCAGGAGGGGTGTTGTAATTTGAAGAGTTAAAATGAAAGAGAAGAGAGGGACTGTGCAGGCCCAAGGCTTTTTAGAGGTCTGTAGAGTTCTCTTGAACAACAGCATTTTATACTTGGATGATGCCTTACTATGTAGTTTATTTTTCTTCAAATTATTTTCAACATAATAGCTGCCATGAGTGTTGTCTTGACAAAGTATCACACTGTGTCAGAGCTACTGAAGTTGCTGTCCAATGACACTCTGGATACTGGAGAAAAAATTAGTATTATTCTAACAATTGGGCACTGTACTGAAGTTTGTGGTAAGATTTTTTCTTTTTTCTTTCTGTCAGTTTCTACTAAATTCTCATACACTAACTACTTCAATGGTGTTGTTTCATCAACACTGGAACATGAGAAAAAGGTCTATTAAATAATGTAATATTAACATTCGGAAAAAATGCTTGTTATAATGTTCCATCTTTAAATTTTAAAATCTGTTAACAGATAGTATCTTTAAAAGCTTAGAAAAAAGTAGACTATTATGCAGGAATTCAGAGCTGGGCTTAGGTATCACAGGGTAAAATTCATCCAGACCTGAAAACTACTACAATACATACATACCAAATAAGTCTTTTTGAGCTCTATTTTGATGGCTCTTAATATATACAGTGTTTGTCTACTGTTTACATAGCTATTATTTTTTTAAAAAGCTATATAACAGTATTGTTTTTGAAGTAACGTAAGCAGTAGGTAACCCTGAAATGTTTTTGCCAGGCTCCTCAGGGCTTTCCCAAGCATAGCTGGTGGAAATGTAACACTGAAGTTGGTATTTTATGGTAGTACAAGCAAACAGAATGTGAGGTTGTGACATACTGATCATTGTTTATTTATATTACTGGTTTTTCTCATGTATGTTCAGAAATTAAAGAAAAAGCGATTATGTTCAAATATCCTGATTGATTATCATCCTCTAAATGTCAACAACAAGTTCAATAATTAGTTCAGCAGGTCATAAATCTGATAATTTAAAAGACACTTTTTCATGAAGAATTAATTGAAACAAAGCTTAATGGAAAATGTCTTTCAAACAAATATGATTAAACCAACAGAATAAAAGTTTTTCTTAAAATGTCAACACTGACAAAACAATCATATTTCATCTTTTGTCGCTTCCTTTGTTTTATCAAGTTCAGACAACAAAGAACTATTTTTAGAAAGTTGTCAGTTTTATGAATGCTTACTGCAAATGAGATCACAATAAAAAAATCTAGCTAATTACATAGTTAACAAGGAGGAACAGATTAGCTAGACCAGGATTAAACTACTAATTTTATTAGAGTTTTGCTAATTATGAACTTTAAGCTTTTGATATCTCTGCATCTCAAGGCTTACATAAATGTAGTGTATATAGTTTAGGAGTATATACCAGAGGAAAAGAAATATGGAAGCCATAATTAAAATATTTTAGGTGACAATTAAATGAGTTTGGATCTCCATCATAGAATTTGTCTCAGTCGTCCTTCAGTTTTCTTACAAGAACTTTGAGCTATGGTGAAATCATCCTGTGTGATCTAGAGCACTTCTGCTGCGACCCAGGTAGTAGGTCATTACAGCATGCTTGGATCCATAATGAAAATCTCTTTTTCAGAATTACCCTGAAAGTTACTAGTATTAGTTTCTAAAATTACTGTAAGATTAAGTGTGTATGAGGCTGAAACCAATCTATTTTCCTGTACAATGTCCTATTTTAGAAGAAAACCAGCGTGAACTGCTCCAGAACAATGGTCTTCCACTTATGATTCAGGTATTAACTGAGTCTCAGGATGAGGAACTAAACAAAGCTGCTACTTTCGTGCTACAAAACTGCAAACAAATGAGTAAGCTTACTGTTACTGCTTTAAAAATTACAGATAATTTCCATCTTTAAGTTCTGTTGACTTTCTACATGATTTTAACTGTAGCAGTTTTGTAATTAAGTGTACTCCGAGATGTTTGTTTCTGCAGAAAAACTGTGTATTTGCCACCATGGACTGATTATGACGTTTAGGCAGAAAAAAGAAAAGTAAAAATTCCATTGATGTTGCAATAATGCATTTGTGAAACCCGCATATGTAAGGCCAGTTCTCAAAAGCTTTCCCTATCTATATATTATGTGCAAAATATGAACATTGTCATTTAACACGCAATTGGTACTCTATTTCCTGCGTATGTACCGTTGTATCTAGAGACAAAACCAGTAGATAATGAAGCCTGAAATCACTATGACTACAATTATTTTGCAATATTAAAAAATCTTGATCTTTATTTTTAAAGTAGAGTGTATTTTGAAGTATCCTGTTTAAGTTTTTTTTTAATTAAGTGTATAATACTACCAATGAAACAAAGATACCTTGTCCTTTAAAGCATGGAAGGTATTATACAACTGATAATTAGTAAAAAGCACGTTTCTACATTTTTATACTGAAAACATAACTGAGAGTTTTAAGATTGAGGAGGTGCACTGATTTTCAGTGTCCATTAATATGGAGATCCATACTGGTAAAGGACCTATAGAGTTATGATTAAGTCAACGATAAAGTAATTTTTTAGAGCACAGCATCGTGTAACCAGCTAATAGTAACTATGATTGCAAGCTCACCTCTTCTAGCTGCCGTTTATATTTGAAGTGTATTAACATTTATGTGTAAATTTAAGTTATATAAAAATTATTATTCAGAGGTTATATTTTGCATTAAATTATTGGGGCTGTCCCTCAGCATACTAAAATATAATAAATACTTATTAAGCTGTTAATTGATAAAATTTGCAATAATAATATTGGTTTTTATTTCATAAAGCTGAACAATTGTCCCTGAAAATAAATGATAATTCATTAAATGTGAACAATGCAGAAGAGTTGGACGTGCAGGTCAGAAAAAGAAGTCTACAAGACTACTGGAAGAAAGCAAAAGAAATTTTTCACAGAATAAACTTGATTGAAAAAGAACACAGTGAGGTTGGCCTCTTTACCAAAGTAGGATAAAACTAAGCAAATCTTTGAAGAGTTTAGGGAGAAATAGAAAGTAAGCTCTTAAGATAATTTCAGTGTGAGCTGGAAAAGTAGAGAAAACATTGGATGTGTGTGAAACTACAACCTGCAGCTTTTACCATTACTGTATATCGTACAAAGTTAGAAGTATGCAGGGCAATCAGAGAATGCAGGTGTCTGTATTTTTATGAAACATTTTAGTTTATTATAAGACCAGGTTTTCTACAAAATTGAGATAATTTAGGTTGGAGAAACAAGAGTTGGTTTTATTTTTAATTGCTGGTCACTTAAACCTATAATTTTAATATTTGCATGCATGAAATGCCCATGATTATACAGCTATGATGGGATAGATGATAATGGAAAATGTGAACATAAGCGGAAAAAGTTGTTTGATATTTTCCTTGTTCTGTGTAACTACTTGGTATCTCTGGGTGTGGAACAGCAAGTTTTTGAGTTATTTAGCTGGATCTTAAGTTAATTAAATCTTTTAATTTCTATAAGTGCCTTGTATTAGTAGCAAATCCATTGCTTCAGCCTGGAATTATCACTTAACTATGCCTTCAACACCTTCAGCAGCACTGCTGTCTTGTTGGCTCTCAGCTCAGTCAGGGTTTTTTGAAGCTTCTCTGGAATTTGTTTTGCCTTCAGAGTTAGACTGGTCTATCCTAGTTAATCTTGTTACTAGATTTATTTAATATTTTTATAGAGCTTGTATAGTCACTAACTAATATTTTTCAATACAGGAAGCAGTACAAGGAAGAGTATTTGTAGACAGATCTTCAGAAGCCAATATTGAAGCATCAAAGTACCATGAAGTGAATCCTGCTGATCCAAAAACTTATGTAGAAAGAACACATAAAGAAATACATTGTCGACAGTTGACCTCTGAGTTAGATGATCAGGTTCTTGCTCCATCTGTAGATTCTTCTCCACTGAAAAATGAAATAATGAACACTATGGATCCAGTAAATGCTTCTGCTAGACAAAGTGAACAGAGTAATATTCCATGTTCAGTTAATGAACTGCAAACAGACAGTGTACTTCAAAGTCACAATATAAATGAAAAAACTGCTTGTGTAAAAAATCAGTTTATTCTTCAAGTAAGGTAAGTATCTTACACCTAAGCAGAAATACTAAGTTGCTTTTCTTTAGTAATTTCCAAATTCAGTGTCAGCCTTTTAAATTCTCTGTTACTATGTCTTTTTCTAGTGAAAAGACATAGCCTTTTGGTGGCTCACTAGAGAATATTCTGTGGAAGTGTTTTTTAACATCACAGATCAAAGATTATAGACACTGTAGTTAGTAATAAAAGCTTCTGATCTTTTTCTCTGAATGGTAGGCTTCTGATGGATTGTATAGAGAGCCTGTTACAGGCCATATTCTAATGCCTTCAACATAGTGCTGAAAAAGCATCCATAGTGTTTGCCTCAAAATTCTCACTGATTCAGTAGATCAAGATTTGACCCATTGGTTTGGATGAAACAACAAAGAACTCTGTAATATGCACTTACTAGGAAAACAGCAGTTATGGAACTGCTTTGCAAAAAATTGGAGTGCCTACAAACTAGGGAAAAAAGCTCCCCCCCACCCCTCGCCTTTTCTCCCCTCCATATTCAGTTGCTTGCCTGCATGGGAAGAGAAAGATAAACAGCCTTGATTAGTCATTCACTGTTCTCTTGCTTGTTGCTCTCACACGAATTCTTTCTTTCCTCTTTTGCTTCTTATGGTTATCTTTCCTATTGATAAAAAAATAATTATAGGCAACATGTAAGGATAAATATAGATTCCGATCTTGAATTTATATCTGGAATATCCCTCAAGACAGGCAATGAGTAAGAACAAAACTACGTTTCTCCTTTTTTTGAGTTCCACATTTTTATTGTGCTTTTTTATGTGGCTGGCTGGACCCTGCTCCTATGCAGTTTCCTTGCATGCATTATATTGTAACTTTTCAACTACCACAGAAATTATCAAGAGCCCTAGGGTGTTTTCCATGGAACATACAGGTAAATTTTGCTTTGCTACTGATTAGCATAATTTCACACAGCTTCTTTATTTGTTATTCTGACCTCTGAAGCACAAAACTATTAAATTAATTTTTTTGTGGGGAAAAAAGCTCTCTCCTTGCATATGCATTTGTGTGAAAACAGGAGTTACCCAAGCATAATCATGGATGAGGCTCCTTGCTCCTGCAGTATTTGGAGGTAGTCGGTGACATAGAAAAATACATGATCACCATATCATAGGAGCATGTTGGTTGCATAAAAGTTAATCAGTGTAAGAAAAGAAGAAAATCAATTACCTTTTAGAGCAATTGCTACATCTGATGAAGGCTGCAGTATTTTGAAGAACTTGTGAAAGTTCTATGTGCACTAAGTAATCTTGACATGAATCAGAATTGCAGATGATTCTGGAAACCAGCACGCCTTGAAAGCACTGCATCCAAATGCTGGAACAGACTTGCTGAACAGCACTGCAAGGAATGTTAATCACAGATCTCTGGTAAAACAGATTTCTAACACGCAATGGTTATGTGCTGGATACTACAATCCCTGTAACTTGGGATAATTAGAATAAATTTTTCAGAGTTTTATCTTTTATATATTTAATGTGTCTTTCATTCTGCCTTTACAATATGTGTATTAATTTACAGGTAAATGTATGTTGTGAAGTTTGATTTTTTTTTTTAAATTTGTTTACATTTTGATCTTCCCAGTGAACACTTATTTAAACAACCAGCAGAGATTGTTAAAAATATGAAACAGACATGCAGATCAGGTACAAATAGCTAAAGATACTCCTTTTTTAGATAGTATGTATAATATCCTTTAACTGTTTGCATAGTTTTGGAATTTTTTATTGTATACAATTTTACCAGTAGCATATTTATTCTACTCTTCTTCTAATACATATTTTAGCTTTCTTTTTTTAATTGATTTTAACTACTCAAATGAATGTATCACAGATAAATGTTTTAAGTTTAGTCTGAATGCAATCCATACTGAACAATGGAAGTCATTAATAGAAAATGCACAAGGATGCTGGTTTTCTTCTGTATTTGTAAGACTGGGGATAGAACCTACCTGTGAGAGTGACTTTTGCCTGAAGCTATTCCTACATGTTGAACACGTGTTTAAGATAAATGTTTTTCAGATTTGCATTGATGTTCTTAGTCTGATACATTTATTTCAGAATTGGGATCTGTTCAATCAAATATTTACTCATAATTTAGTTTCCTGATAATTTATAAAATTTATAATTATTCATTAGATTAGTATTTGCCAGGATGGTTGCTTTACAGGTGACCAAGCTGATCCCCAGGTTATACCTACTTAAATTGAGAGTAAGTATTATTCCAGTACATCACATCTTTCAGCATCTGATTCCAAATGGAAATTAAGTTTGTAAGGCTTAGTTCAGCAATGTAAGTTTACAGGGTTATTTTGCTGTGTTCACGTTGAAGTAGTATGCTTTGGGAGAGTGATGAAAAAGCACTGAATTAAATGTCATTATTCTGGATTTACAAAACTGTAAATGCGATCCATTTAACTTCAGAAGTTTCATTTGGATTTTCTGCTCTTATGTAAATTAAACTTTAATAGTCTACAAATAGAAAATACAATAGAATATAGGTACATTGTTGCATGATTACCATGGAAAAAGATAGGTTGCATTTTCTTAGTGGGTTTTTTCCTTCCTGATTTAGATCAACATTCATTCTACTCAGAGATAAACAAGGAAGAAGAAAGTACTTCAACTACATCTGCATCCCATAAAATGGCAGATTTAAGATGTTTAGGTAAGTATTATCTTAGGTCTGTCTTTTTCTTGAGTCTATAAAAGAAGCCTTAAAGAGTCAGCAATGCAGTAAGTGAACTGACATTACAAACATTTTAACACATCTATTGGATTACCTATTATGTAATTCTTAACTGCTTCCTTTCACTTTTCTGTGCCTAAAATAAAACGTAAATATTGAAATAAAGCTTACATATTCCAGTTTTGGTCTATGTATCTTAATGTCGGTTTACTAACAAAAAGAATATACAGCAGCTTAAAAGATGACACACTACTTATAAGAATAGTGAAGAGTGGGTGTTTTCCTCCTTTCTCTGATTGGAAGGAGGGAGGAAAAACATATAGCCCTGCTTAGTTTCCTCATGTATTCCACTGCTAAGCCTCCTAACTATTCTGCAGCGCTTCTGTTTCTCTGCCTTACTGCTATTAAATACAGGCAGGCAGTTTTATAGTAATTCATGATTGCAGGCCTTAGTTACCCCATCTTCTACTTCCTGAACATGGTCTATCAGTAGGTTGTAAGAATGCTGCTGGTACTCAGGATTCGTAAGTAGATTTTGTAATCAAGCCTGTGTCTCTTTATGATCAAAACAAAACAACAAAAAAACCCCCCAAAACCACACAAAAATACCCAACTGCCAAAAAAAAAAAAAAAGCCCATAACCCACCTTTAGACATCATTTAGGCATATGAATCCAAGTTGTCAAACTAAATTCAACCTGAGCTTTAGCACTGCTTTATCTTAGGCTAGAATATTGCAGATATGTACCAGTGCCCTTGTTGTAATTCCTCATAGTGCAGAAGTTCTCCTTCAGCTGATGTAACTAACTGTGAGAACATCCAAGAATAACTAAACCATAAATTACTGTAGGAATGTCCTCAAAAACGAACAGGAAGGCTTCCTGTGAGGAAATTCATACCTAAGCTAGACTTAGTTATTCTGGTTAATACAGATAACTGTTACAACACAGAAAAAGTTTCCAAGTATACCAAAGATATCTTTTATGTTCTGTCTCCTGGATAAATGTGCAAAGGGAACTGAGGCCCCTTTCTTCCCAGCCCACTAATATTTTTACTTCTGTAGAGGATCTGTGCTTCATTTAGTACTTCTGGAGTTGAAGTGCAGTATAACTTGGTCCCATAGGTCATGTTGAAAACTTTTTTTTTTTGAGAGCAAGTACAAAACAAGAAGTATTTTCAAGAAGGTATGTAAAGTGTAGCCTCTTTTGAGATGTGTATATAGAAAACTGGAAGTCAAATTGTACATTATAGTGAGCAAAATGAAATGCTGGACTTTGTGATGGCTTCTATAGCATTCGTGCTTGCCGTTTCTACCATATCCTATTTTTTTTTCCAGGTTGTACAGCACGAGGACTATCCTTCAATAGTAAAACCTTTACCAAGATGTTGCAAAGTTGTCCACATCAGTGTGACCGTCATAAAGTCATTCTGGAAGCTGAAGAAAGATATAAAAAGGAACTTCGCCAATTAGCTGTTTATAACAACAGTAGATATGCAACTCATGAGAGTAACTGTGATTTTTTTTTTTTAGTAGTTGTAACTTGTTTTAAATTTTATTTAAAATTCTGAACTTTTTTTGGTCTGATTCTGATTGTCTGTTTTTGTAAACTCACTCATTAATTTGATTTACCAATGATTTCTACTAAGTGAGGTCAGAACTATCCACTTCAGTTTTGAGTATCTTGTGTATTTCTTGGCAGTAGACTGTCCTGTTTGCCAGAGTTAGTCAAGTACTAATAGAAAGGAATATATTAAGTTGAAATAAGTGTGAATGGATGTATGACATCATAACAAGGTAATTTCATTCTAATATTACATACTTAGGGATGTAAGATGCTTATAATTCTTAATGAATTAAATAAAAGCACATCCTATATTTTTCTGGTTTAAAGGAGGCATTTTGAAAATTAAGCAGTTAGTACTTACTGGCATTTGTACTGGTGTCCATCTTATATTTTGCAGAACTAGTGCTGACTCCAGTGAAGAAAGAAAGACTGCATACAGAAATAACTTCTAGGAGCAAAAAGGATAGCTTCCAAAGTAAGGGCTTGGTTTGGAAATTAATGCAAAAAGCCCTTACTGTCTAAGTAATTCTTTTGCAGGTCTTTACCCTGAGATGCTGTGGATAGGGAATTTTTTTTCTGTGGATTCAGTGAAAAATCTATATATTAATAGGCCAGAAAATGCATATTTTATAATAATGAAATTGCATTATGCACATTAGTTTACAACGAAGTTATCTGGCGCTTTGTAGATACTGCTTTGAATCCTGTCAGGGGTACTTCCATGCCATCTGCTATTTTTCAGTTTTGTGTCATTAATTTTTAAAATGGAGAGGTATAGTCAGGATCAGAATACAGTACAGTTGCCTGTTCCTGATTCAGCATCACTCTATTAATAGCCATGTTACCCTATTACACCTGTTTCTGTTCATGCTTGGAGCTCTGCTAAGGACTTGGATCTGTGTGCGCTAAATAGCTAAAAGGATAAACCTTAATGTCTACAACAATGTTAGAGCAAGTAACTGAAAACAACCTATCAGAAAATTAAGTACAGGAGATCTATTTACCTGTCCTGTATTATGAGCTGTTGAATAAGATCTTAATAACAAGGTAGAGATGGAAAAGTGAATATAAGTTCCATCAGTTTTTGCAGTGCAGTTTAGGAACTCTATGTTTACAGAACCATCAGTTGCCCATAAAAACTGGTATTCTTCATAATACCCCACTGTCCGTTTGTAAATAGCAGAGTACATATCTTTTACAGTGTTTTATTCTGCAATGTAGCAAAAAAAGTAATGGTTATACTTTTTTTCCTTACCCTGCAGATATATATTTTTACATAATTCACAAGGAATTTTCTTCCAAATGTGGTGTATGTGGGTACATCCTGCAGAGCTCCAACTACAGTCATACGTTACTACATTCATCAACTAGTAACCAATACTGTTTCTTATGACTGATGACTAGAAATTTTAAAGTAGGCTGAAGCAGCTCTCTAAATTAGTACTTAAATTCTAAAACATTAATATTACTTCAAAAAACATTCTCTTTTGAAAAATCAGCCCACCCATCAGGAATTTATTTTTAGTCTTTTATTTCCAAAAACCTTGTTTATGTCATCATTTTATTTAACTAATATCTGATAAAAGCTAGGAGATTGATTTTTAAATTTTTAAAACTTTTTTTCCCCCTCCAGATTCAGAAATTAATTAATTTAGCCATGATGGCCATGGAGGTCTTTTAAAATAAATTAAAAAAAACCCCAACACTAAACCCAACTTTATTTCTCGAGAACCCATTACACTAATATATTAGCTTTAGCAAGCAAACATTTTCTGAAGTAAACTGAATTTTCCAGTCTTTGTTCCAAGACCAGATAGTAGTATGGCTCAAAAGATGGTTCTCTCTTCAATTTTAATTCCTAAAACATTACCTGTGTTTTGTGGGTTTTTGTTTTTTTTTTTTTTTTTAAGAAAGATGCATAATGTTTTATTGTTTGGTTTTTTTAAGGTATTCTTTTGACTCCAATTAGAAAAAACAAATCTAATACTTCAAATAGAGATGAACATAGTAAAAATACTAGGTTGACTGATGACTATAACTTGATACCGACATATGAAAAGTGTGAGTATTACCAGAAAATCAATTCTGTAATAAGCGTAAGTTAATGATCAGATTTTGCATTTAGGTCAGAGCATTGAGAAAAGCAGCTGTGCTTGCTATTGGAGACAAATGGCTGAGAATGTAGATAGATATGTTTGTGTACTTCCAATCATAGTACTATTGACGTTTGAGTTAATTCCTGTTATTTGCTAGTTGCTTCCAATGCATGAATAATCCTTATGTGTTTATGTCAATGATGAGAAAAAGATCTAATGAAAATGAGATATTACTAATAAAGCAGCATTTACATATTCAAGTTCATTAGAAGAAATATTCCTTTATACCACTATATTCAGTTTTACAGTAGATTTCAGTTATTTTAAAGTAACTAAGAGGTGGCCTTGTTCACAATTTCATAGCTTTCCAAAAAACCCAAGATGCTAACTTGAAGAGCCAAAGAGTCAAAGAAATGTGCAAACAGGAATGTCAGCGCTTAAAAGAAAACTGCATATATTCACTTCACAAAGATAAGGTTAGTTATGCAAAGCCTAATCATACACTCACATATTTATAAATGTCCAAATAAAATCACTATGAATCACATAGTTTTTTTTTTCTAAGTCACCTTTAACAGGAGCCCAGTAGCAAAATGAACCTTATTAAAAAGATATTCCTCTGTTGATTGTATTGTAGTCATACTGATTTATCCCTGAAATGAGTTAAGCATTTTTCAACTGACAGTTCTTTCTGAATAATGGATATGGAGTTATGCTTTTTCCTGCACTAATGACAACTTGCATAGTATAGAAATAACAGAAACCTAAAGGCATAAACATACTAAAGGTATAAACTGTGTAGGCATGACAGAAATGAAGGTAAAAGTCATGGAAAAATACTGTATTTCACTAAGTGGGTGACCATGAAGAAACCTTGAAGAGCCATTGTTATCTTGACACAGTGATCATTTCTTTAGAACTACTTAAGATCGTATTGTCGGTAATAATGTGTTACTTCCAAATGCAAATGAGTATGTAAATTTATGTAATTTTTAATGACACCAAAATAAATATTTGCAGAACAATGAAATATGTTTCCTGGATGTGAACAGAAGACCTTTAAACAAGAGAAAAAGAACCCGAAAAGATTTCACAACTGAAGAAATTAACTGTCTTTTGAGTGGAGTAAAAAAAATGGGTAATCACTGGAATTTAATTTTGTGGTCTTATCCATTTCAGAAAGGACGGACAAGTGTTGATCTTTCCAAGAAATACTACAGGTTACACTTGCAAGTAATCATAATTTTATTTTCTACTAATCATATACGTTGTCAGCTTAGTTTTCAGCTTTTGCCCCTGAACTGACTTGCAAAAAAAAAAGGACAGGCTATTAGAATTTGGAACCAGTGGGACTGTGCTTTGTGTCAGTTCAATGCTGTGTGCATGTTAAGCATTAGAATGGTCTCCTACATAATTCAATCAGGGCTCATGCTTGGAGAGAGAGAACTAACCTGGGAAAATACTAGAGAGCCTTTGAACTGTCCAGTGCCACCTGACGGGATACAAAGAGGATAAGAATTTCAGTTAAGGACTCTAAGTTAATCCCTGTGTTTATTAGAAAGTTCATATTTAATCTGTTCATCCTCGTCTCTGATGATGGTTTGTGAAAATCTCTCTGGCAGTTTTAACTGTGTTTAATACGTATATTCCTTACACAGAGGTGCTATCTATGGATGGGGTAGATAACATTTCTGCTGTGATTTGGATATGTGGGGGAGTGTTTAGTGGCAAGTGTTCTTCTGCTGAAACATTTTCTAAAACTGTGCAGTGTTTGGGTCAACATTTGTCTTGATATTTTCTGTTATCTCCATTTTATAGAGGCAAGAAAAAACCAAAGCTCATCAATAACATCATTCAAGAGTGTTTTGGATTTTGTTGCAGAATGTTGAAGAACAGCATTTTTAACAGCGAGGTACTGTCACAACAGTATGAGCCCTTGGAGAATTTAGATTGGCTTGGACTCATGTTTTTCAATGATAACGTTCTCTGACAGAGTTGTTACACTTTGCAAATGTAAATTGCATGTAATTTGATAAGTTCTTTTTTATTTAAATAATGCTAACATAGCTAACAATCTTTATCAGTAAAATTTACGTTTTTTTTTTAACTTAACCTTCTTGAACATTTGATTTATGGAACATTGGATTTGGCTTTTTGTTTGAATCTTTTTATAGTTTGCTTTATACCATTTGTAAGAAAAGGCTATATTGCTAAAATGAGTATTTTACATCAGAAACTGCTAAATGTTTATGTTGTTGTGTCTGAATTTGTTTCCTCTTAATCAGTGAAATGTTTAATGCAGGTAAAATATTTTGTTGTGTGTTCAATGTGCTGTATGTGCAGAAAAATATATCTGTGACAGAAAACACCAAATGTACGGTTAAACGCTGCTGCATAGAGTAGGCAAATCTTACATTGGTGTACAGTAAGTAAATTGAAATAGAAAGCTTGTGGAAATGTCAGAACTTCTGGGTAGAAGATTTGGTGTGTGGTTCAGCTGCAGTATTTCTTGGCTGATACTGATGACAGGGATAACATTCCTGGACCTACATAAAATACTTCAGTGTTGAACTAAGTAGGATGCAGGTACTGATAAAATTGGGCTTCTCTTCACAGTTAGACATTTTTTGGTGTACTATTCAAGTAAGTGAGCAGAACGGTCATTTCTGCTAATTTCACAGTTTTTACAGAAAGCTTGAGTGAAAGCCTTAGTAACTTGATTTTTTCAGTGATAGCCTTAGTATTTAATTTCTATTTTTTAGCTATTCTGATAAATGAATGATTAATTGATAGTTGATTTATTATGGAAAAAGTTTAGTTATCTTACTAGCACTAGGCTTTCACTACGAAGTAGCTTATATGCTTAAAACCAACCAAGATAACCAAAAACTGAAAGACCTGCAGTAAAGATGATGCCAATGATATAATAAATAGGTCTTCTGCTATTTTCAGCTGTTGTGCTTTTTTTTATGTTATTAAAATATTCAAGCATCTATAGAAGAAGTCTTTGAATGGAGCTGTTAAAAGCAGCCTAGGTAAATATTGGCATATGTATTTGCAGAACATGAGCCAAAAGGACTGCCGGGGAGGGGTATGCACAGCAGGGAGATTTTGGTCCGTTACACACTCCAAAGTGTTTTTCTAAGTACTCAAAAGCCGGTCTAGGCGAGCCGCTATTGCATCTATTGACTGAGTGTGTATTAGTAATCCGTATTATTCTGGCCTAGATGTATTTCAAGTAGAGAAAATATGTAAGGTGTAAATCTTCACTTGACACAAAGTCAGCATCTCACAATACTGATAACTGAGTTAATCTGAGGTATAGCGTAGGTTGGAAAGGACCTCTGGGGGCCATAGTCTGCTCCCTCCTCAGAGCAGGGCTCGTTTTGCAGTTAGTCAGGTTGCTCAGTGCCTTGTCAAGTTCTGAAAACCTTCAAGGATGAAATTCCCACAGCCTCTTTGGGCAACTTCTTCTGGTGCTTCAACTACTCTTGCAGTGCAAGTTGCTGAAAAAGATGTCATTAAAACATTTTTTGTGCAATCCACAAGGGGAAGAGCCATGGGCCAGAAGCAAGCAGAAACCCGTTGTGTGAATTTGTGCAAGTCAGTTAACCTTTTTCTCTCCTTTTGATTGACTGTACAATCTTGATCATCTTGTTGATTTTCTTGCATAAAATGCTTTGAAATCCACGCATAACGGGCATCGTAAAAATATAATTGGATAGGAGTAACGTCATTTTTTTTTAGGCTGCTTAAGCTACGCAGCACCGTCTTTGAGCACTTTGAAAAGCTGACTTGACTAACAAATCCCGAAGGAAAGCATGTTTACTAAAAGCCTTCACCTTGCTTTGCAGTTCTAGTGGAAGAACAAAAATTAACGGCGGGGTGTAAGAACGAGGGTGGTAGCTAAAGCTTGCTTTAGTGGGAGGTAATTTGTAACAGGCGGTTTCCTCTGAACGCGAGTTGCACGCTACACGTGGTACTCCTGCGCACCGGGGCCGCGCGGCGTCTGCAGCCAGGCCAGGAGCAGGGGCCGTGCCAGCAGCTCGCTGACAGACCTCGCTCACCCCGGGACCCTTCCCGGGCGGCGGCGGCGGCGGCGGCCGAACGAGGAGTTACCGGGGCAGACC
>NW_010972528.1:13235092-13241040 GCF_000737465.1 Haliaeetus leucocephalus
GCCCGCGGCGGGGGCCGGCCCGCCCGGCGGCCGGGGCGGTGAGGAATGCTGCCCTTCCCGGCTCTGAGAGGGATCGTGGGGTGCGTGAGGGGAGCCCCGCACCCGCACGAATGAGGCCGGCATCGCTGCGAGGGTGCGGGAGAGCAGGTGTGCGGAGCCCGGAGAGATCCGGCTCTGTGGGACAGGCTCCAGGAGACTCCCATCTCTTGTGCCGTCGCTTATCTCCGAGTAGCGCTTTTGAAAATACTGATAACGGCAGGAAGAAAATCGTGCATAAAATACAGTAATGGATTGTGGGAAGAGTTAGTCATCAGTTGAAAAGTAATGTTTTGCGGTAAGGCGACCTCTTAAAAGAGAGAAAAACTTAAAATGTTACTGCACGTGTTTTAGAGATTATAAAAGCTTTTCTCAAAAAGGTGGCATAGTTTTGGTCTTATTTTAAAATGAACGTAAATCTTTGACTGTAACATCATATCTAGTTTGTAAATAGAATGAATGTAACCGGATTGGTCCGTGCACATCTGCTGAGCTCATCAGTGCTGTCAAATGGGCAATGTGTGGGTTGCGTTTGTGTGTGCGCGTGCATATGTGTGCACATGCGTGTGCATGTCAGTCCACCGAGAATGATGCTGTTTTTCTAGGTCCTCGATACTGAGTGAAGTTTCTACCCGGTCAAGATCTAAACTGCCAGCGGGCAAGAATATTCTTGTTTTTGGTAAGTAACATATGCAAGCAGTTGGGTGGTTTTTTTTCTTTTGTAGAAACAAAGTGCGTTTAAAACAATGACGAAACAATGACGTGAACAAACAGATACAGTAGTCTGTTAAAATTAGGTTATGTAATATGATCTATGGTATTACTGTCTTCAGGCCGATAGATTTACTTTCTTTTTGGTTTCTGCTGTTAGATTTAGAACGTATATTTAAACAAATGGAATGTAATAGAGAACAATTAAGTGCTTTGTTCTTATTGTCATGGTATAAGTTGTTGGATTTAGCTGGAATACTTGAAAGAAAACAACAAATAAGTGTGGCCCAAAAACGTACAAGAATACTTCTGATTGCTTAAACGTGTTTTGAAAAATCTTTTCTATGAAGTTAAAATTAATTCTGAAAGTGTCTTTTTTTTTTTTTTTTTCCTGTAAAAACTTACTGGCAGGTGATGATGGTTCAGGGAAAACCACACTTATGGCTAAAATACAGGGAGCAGAGCATGGCAAGAAAGGAAGAGGGCTGGAATACTTGTATCTAAATATTCACGATGAAGACAGAGATGGTAAGTTCATTTCATATGTAATAGCTTTACTGTAATTAAGCAGCTGACATGCTTTTTTAATAACTGTGGTTTCATCAGTGTGTTTTGGGTTATGCCCAGGTAGCTGGTTCCAGCATTGCTCTGTACGTTTTAGAAGCCATATCAATTTCTTAAAAGTGAAAGGCATTTTACATTCAGTGTACATTCTTCCTCTTGCCCTTCTTACAGCTTGACCTGTGTATGAGAAGAAAGTACACTTGAGCAGCTCTTAGGATCCATTTACTTTTAGGGTAGATATATTTGCTGATGTTGACTTACTGGCAGATATATTGTCATTTGGTATGACTACTTGATAACTATAGAAAGTAAGTGATACGTTAATGAGAATTTAATTCTTAGTATGGATTTCTGAGTGTGAGTATTTTCTTGTGAGGGCTGTATGTAGAATTTTGGGTAACTAACTGAGGCGTTTTAGTAGAGTTGAATGAGTGAAGAACAGAACTTTAAGTCAGAATTAGTATTTCCTTTTCTCAAATTGGAGCTTTTCTCTTTTCCCTATTGTCTTTCTCCTTGTTGCTGTTGATGATTGCTCTACTATATGGAAGGAGGATGACAACAAGAGACCACTTAAAAGCAGATCTAATGATCAGAATACTCCTGGTTTTAGGAAGGTTAGGAACAGGGGGAGATGGGGAGTGAGTTCATCGTCCTTGTTTCTAAATCTGCCTCTGCCTGTCTCATTGTGGGCAAACTGCTGGACCTCTTTGTGTTAGTTTCCATCTTCAAAAATGGGGAATTTCAGTCTTCCTATTCTTGACTTCCTTCTGAGTTTTCAGTTGAGAAGAGGGAAGCAATGGTGGTGGTTCTTCCACGTTCCTGAAAACAAATGAACTAGGAAGATCCTGTAATGGTATTTTGAAAATGGAAATGGAAATGTACTGAAGGCTTGCACGAGTGATTAAGTACCATATGTGACTGGTTGTTATGGAGATTGGTCTTGCGCTCACATGGTTGTAAACTGTCTTTGGATACTAAGTTAGGCACAATGAAATCATGAGTACATAGACTGTGTCTTCAGTGGCCACCTAATCTTGCAGTTCTAAAAAACTTTTGTCCTGTAATTTTAAGTGCTGAGCAATTCTCGGCTTCTTGAGGTTCTTGGTGTGCTTTCCCACCATGCACAGTCTTCTTCAGTACTGCATAAATACTTCAAGGGAAAAAAACCCCTATGATTAGGAGTGTTAAGACAGCCTGTGACACAGGCTTCTTGCAACATCAAAGGAGATGGTATTATAAGCAGGAAAATGTTTGGTGTGCTATTTTTCCTGGTGCTGACTATCAAACCTCAAGTATGTCCCTACTTTGGAAATGTTTTGGGGCTATTCCTGAGCATCTGGAAGTGATAAGTATTTGAGGTGGTTACAAGAAGCCTGTCATAAGAACTCAGGCAGCACTAGCAGGAAGAAAAGAGACCTTTTTGACTACCAGACTCAGCTGGAGAATTCAGGTCTTCATGCATCCCTTTAATGGATGTGTTAGGATCTAATAATACATGCCTTTTTCCTTTCTGTCTCATTAGTGTCATCAGCAAGCAAAATAAATAGCAAAGTGGGTCAGGACCTCCCAGCAGGCAAAGATAACACTCCTCCTTCTCTAGGACAGGTTTGGGTTTGTTTCTTTAAACTCTTTGCATGCTTTGTATGTATGTATGCTCAGACACAGATTTGGGAACAAAGCCTTTATAACTGACCCACAATTCTTGGAAGCCATAAAAAAACTTGAGATGGGCATTCAGGAGCTTACTACCACATATTCATTTTTGAGGGTATCTGCTTTTTATTATACCCCAACCTATTCAAGTCCAGCAAACTACAAGGATTTCCAGGGGTGTCAAATCAACACTGGTAACTGAAACTCTGTAGTGGAGTGAGATCTTTTCAACTTCTTTTCCAGGTGCGAGAAGATTTATTTGCCATCTTTGCCTTTTTCTTCTTTATTTCAGAAGAGTTTATTCTGTCCAGGAGAAATACTGTGGTCATAGTGCTGAGTCATTATCTACCTCCCACCTCCCTTTGGAAATCTTAAGGAAAATCTTCTGTGTTGCTTCTTATCCCCCCCATCCCCCTCCAAGGGATATTTGAATCTGGCTCCTCCTACATTTGAAGTAGAATTACTCTAGGTTGCTAGGTGCATATTTTAGTTTACAGTTACTTTTGTCTTTTCCTCAAAAGATCAGATCAGTGATTAAATTGTTTTTTTTTTTTTTTTTTTAGGGAAGTAAACCAAATGTATAGAAAGCATCTCTTTTTTTTGAAGGATCCCTGTAGCTAATACAGGTGCCCACTAACTTTTTGGTTTTCACTGTCATCTGCTTGTTTCTTGGCAGTGGCTGATACCTAGCTTGGATGGCAAGATACACATCGCCACTGCCTTGGTAATTAGCTGGTTCAGTTCTGTTAGATGTTAGTTGTTCAATGTAACGCGCAGTACTTTGGCCCCTAGGTCTCAGGATAACTTAGAATAAGTTCGCTACTGAATTTCTACCTGAGAAATCTCCTTCCTAGGGTACTACCCCAAATTCTGCCTAGGGTAAGGCATTTGTTTAAGAAGAGGTTTGGGAATGCCTGAGAAGCAATCCTGAAAGAGAGGATTCTCCTAGATCATTAGCCCCAGGTACCATATCCTTGGAGCATATGGGTGCTTCTGCATACATGACACCATAGTTCATCTGGATGAAAGCACACAGCACTAGCTGTAAAGTTAACTCAGAATATGAAATGACCTTGGAGCTCAGGTCCAAGAGTCCTCTGTTAGTGGTATTTTCCAGGTAGTGTGGCCAGTTTTAATTTTTTGCCTTTCTTTGTGATGAGCAGATGTTTTGTGTCTGTGCTGGTTAGTCTGCTTTTAAGAGCTGAGAATCTTAATTCATAGGAGGTAGAAGAGAGGCTCTGCATAATTTCCTTAGAGGATGTGTGTTTTTAGAGTAGCTTTCAGAGTCTCTTGCAGTGATGGGGCAGAGTTAAAGCGAGGATGTACAGCAAGACAAACTACATCGACTAGTTTAGTAGCGGTACTGTATGGGTTAGCTGGCAATTACAAACATCACAGAGAACTTTCAGTTGAACGGCCTAAGATTACAAATGCAATACAGTTGTCCTGACTGTGCCAAATGTGCCAGTGAAGTAGAGCCATTCCGTTGTTGCGTTCTTACTTGTAACAAAATCAGGTAGTCTTGGTTTTTTGCCTCGGGTTTGGACTGGCCTCAGTCATGTCATATATGCATATTCCAGTTGAACTGGTTGTTCCAGATTGAGCCAAGTGCTGCTGGTACACTGGTTTCTAATGGGAAAATTGTCTTTTTGTCCACATCTTTGAAGTAGTTCTCTCGACAGTTATTTTTGCCTGTTTTGCTTCTCTTCAGAGCTTGGACAAGGGATATCTAATTACCACTGATACCTTCTGAATAAATGCAGGAGATGTAGTTGCACTTCACAGAATCAACCATCTGCAGTAAAATTCATCAAAGCTGGAAAATCTTCATCCTGGCTAAAGGGATAATGAAGTATTGACAGGATTTAGAAATCTAGTTTTAGCAGCTATTGTAATAGTCTTTAATATGTAGCACCTGCTTTTCCAACAGGATCTGGTAATTGTTTGCTCTGTTTTGGTGTCTGATGTCATAACCATTATGAAAGGCCCAGTTAACATTCACATCATATGACTAACTAGGAGCTTGATGTGGTGCTGACAAAGTTGAATTTGCCATCAAGTCTTTGCCAAATTGTGAACAACCCCTACTGTGTTTATAAGTGTTTTATATTTGTAGTAAATGTAAATCCCAAGCCATACCTCTTTACTGTAAGAAAGGAGCAAAACCCTTCATTTTCATACGATGTTCTTTTTTTTTTTTTTTTTTTTTTTTTTTTTTTTTTGGAGTACATTTTAATGTGAGCGCTAGGCTTCCAGTCTCCCTAGCAGATTGATTTCATTTGAGTGATAGTTCCAACTGCATTCTAGTTCCAACTCTATTCTAGTTCTAGTCTGTATTCTGGATGTTAAGCAGAAACGAAATCCTTAAGTAGGACAAAGGTGTTTAGCAAACAAAACCTGTGTAACCTTTAGATACTGGCTTAAAAAAGTGACTTAGAAGCAGTGAATTAGGGTATTTATTAATTTTTATTATTTGCTAAGGTGTGAAAGTCTTTTCTGCAATCAAAGCACCACAGGAGAATCTATGAAAGTGCTGATAAGAGTTGCAAACTTTCATAGACTATAGGTAGACTTAAGTTAGGTTTTTAAAAATTCCATATTTGCTTCAAGGAAACAGTTGTGCATAGACATAGTTGATGTCTATTAATAACCTTGAACTCATAGAAAGCTCACAGGGTTTTTATTCACTGGTAGATTTCTGCTTTTTGGAATATACAAAGGATGCTTCTGGAATGCAGAGGATAACAGAGTCCTGCATAGATGTTTCATTTACTGTGGTGTAATAGTAAATGTGTTCACTTTATATCCTAGCTTCCTTTCTGTTTTTCTAAACCTTTACCAGACTTTCCCTCTGTCCTTGGAGGTCTTCCGACAGCTTTAGATTTATATGTTTAGTGTTGTGAGAATCCTGTGTGATATCGAGACAATTTCCTGAAGGGCGGGGGGGGGGGGGGGGGGGGAAAAAAATTAGAAATAATAAAAAT
>NW_010972528.1:13241050-13274123 GCF_000737465.1 Haliaeetus leucocephalus
CTGGTGTTGGGGGGGTGGGGGGAAAGGGGGAAAACAATTGATGAATATGCAAAGCTGCATTTCTTAGGTACACAACAATTATCATAACTGTTTACTGCAAAGGGTAGTTCTGAGATGCACAGTTGGAAGTAAGATCTTTAAGATAAAAGCATAACTGTTGGCCTATTTGTGTGAAGACTGATGTTTGAATGTCTTATGACAGCCTAACAGTACTTAAGTAGGAGCATAACAAATCCTAAATGAAGACTGCCCACGTATAGCATCTTGATGTAATCTGACTGTAACTTGGCTGTTCAGTAATTTTATCCAAGACCTGATTAGAGCGGTAGTATGTATATCTCTGTACTCTTTTCTCCTTCCAACTTCCTTAGTCAAGTTTCTGCCTTTTTCTAGAGCTGGTGTTTTTGATCCTTCTGGGTTCTTTCCTAGAGTAAAGTTATGATAACCACAGCAACTGGATTTATTTTGTGAGGTTAAAAGATTTGGAGTGCAGGGCAGGGAAAAATACAGTGAGACAGAGTAATTATGAAGCTCAGTAGCTGTTTTGAAAATCTGGGCTCCGCAGTGATTGTTTTGCTGATTCATGTATTTCAGAATTCACATATCTTGTATGGAATACTCGTGGAGACCCACTGTTCCCTCTGGACAGCTGTAGTAGTAGAATAGGGAATATTTTGGAAGAGGTACTGGGAAGAGTCTAGAAGATAGAAACAAATGGAGTTGTTCCTTTTCAGGAAGAAGTTTCTGAGGATAATGTAATATTTTTTTTTTTTTTAATTTGGACAGAATTGTTTGTTCAGAGTACCTGATACATGATTCCTGAATGATGCTTCATTTTCAGTTTCTTCTATTCTTGCCAAAGTTCATGTTTGGGCTAAAACTCCTCATGCCAGCTGTCTGTCCCAGCTGATTCCCCCTCCCCTTGCATTTCAACAAAAAAATGTCCAGTCAGTATCAAAACATTGGGAGGGGGTGGGAAACACAAAAACTAAAATTCCAAATTGTTTGTCCAGTACTCATTCTGTAAGGAGCCTACAAGTAGGAGCCAATGTTAAGTCAGTGTGAATTAAGAGCAGGTAGCACAACTTTAAAGTTTGGTAGGTTGTAAGTTTATTCTGTGTTTGCTCCTCCTACCTCTGTGCTAGAAACATAAGCTGCTTATTGCTTTTATCTTGTTTGCAGCTTATTTCTGTTGTGAGATGTCTTTAGTATGTTAAGCCAGCTTATGTGTTTGAGGGACACCTGAGGCTTCACTGCTGGACTGAGCTATAACCACCCCCTTTTGAACTTGGAGTTACATATGTGTCACATGTATTCTGGTTTTACTTGGAATACACATATTTCAAATTCAGGAATGTTGTGCAGTATCTAAAAACTGTTGCATCAGCTGCCCATGGTAAAAGCCAAAGAACAGAATTATTTTTTTTTTTAAATGAAAAAATTCTGAATGAACTAAAAAATCCTGTTAAATGAAAACATCTAGCAAATAATGTAGGCATTTACACATGTACCTGTCTTAAAAATAAACAGGCAAGATCTGCTGGTAGCTGGGCTTTGGTCTTCCATCTAACACTAATGTACTCATCTGTTTACTTGTAGTCTAGCAAAGCAAAAAGTTGGCATCTCTTGATTTACAACTGTACCTTTTCCTTTCAGATCATACTCGCTGTAACGTTTGGATTCTGGATGGAGACTTATACCATAAAGGGCTATTGAAGTTTGCAGTTTCTGCAGAATCCCTGCAAGACACCATTGTAGTCTTTGTTGCAGATATGTCTAGACCTTGGACTGTTATGGAATCTTTACAGAAATGGGCCAGTGTCTTGCAAGAACATATTGATAAGATGAAAATTCCTCCAGAAGAGATGAGAGACATGGAACAGAAGTGTAAGTCTTTGTGCATCCGTACATTCTTGTCTGTTTTTTCCTTTCTTTTTCCTTTTTCTTTAACTAGCTCTTGCAGCTTTCTTTTGTAATGATAAATCTCTTCAGATTAGTGTTTTGAGAATGGGTTGAATAAGAATTACTTTGAAGTTATGATTACAACTCTCATTCAAATAGACTCTATTAGGCTTTAAAATGACTCTTCCAGTTTTGCTGTGCTAACAAAACATCAGGTGAATTAATGGTCTAATTCCCTTGCAGTAATGAGATTTTGACAATTTGATTTCTAAAAAAAGGCCAATTTAAAAAAAAAAACCTCCATACAGAATCACATTTTTAAAAATAGGACAAAATTCAGTAGCGAAGTGAGCTGTCTGCTTTCCTGTGGTATCTAAGCCAGGTCCCATTCCCATACCATGTTTGTCTTCCAGTAGGTCTCTTTGCCCTTGTTTTTCACAACGTTCAGACTGTGATCCTGGTACATCTAATTGTCTCTCATTACAGCCATTTGTACCCTGTGACTTTAGGAATGTTGTATAAATTAACTTTATTTTCTGGCATATCTGTGGCAGGAAAGAATCTGGCACTGGCAAACAGTCATTGCTGCAGTATTGTTTCCTGCAGCTTCTTTTCTTTCCTAAAATAGTTGTGAATGTTTCTGGAGAGTTTTTTCTGTTTTCGTATTGAATTACTCCAAAATAAATTTCTTCAGTGGAAAAGACCTTAGCAACATGGATTCCATTTCAGCTGAAGTATAGATTCACACTGATCCTTGCTGGTTGCTGCTTTTGTTCAGGGCTGGTGGCTAGCTCTACTGTAGTGTTTAAGCCTTGCAAATACTGTCTAGTAGTTTCCTTAGATTACACTGCTCCCTAAAGCGAACCTGTTTGGCCTGTGAGCATTCAGATGTATTTTGATAGCTGATATCCTTTCTGAATGTTAAATACTACTTTCCCAAAAGGCTAGTGCCTACAGCATACTAGCTAGAGTTTAAGCTTAGTGATTGAAACCACCTGGGTTTGATCACCAGGTTATTTAAAAAAAAAAAGGTAAAAATCTTTGAATTTTCAAGGGAAAAAGCTTTTTTTTTTTTCTTTAATCTGTGAGAGATTTTTGGGGAATGGGAGATGGAAAGGCAGTTCTAGTCTCAGAATACAGCAGCTAACCCGATTTGCACTTTTCTGAGACGCACCAAATCTTAACGGCAATCCAAATAAATGTGGAGTTTGTGCACTTAAATTTTACTTTTGAAGAGAAATGTTTTCAGCCTTCTCTAAGAGTGTACTGTGTGGAGCCAGTTACAGCTATGGCAAAGCTTTAGCAACGTGTTTAGGGAACTTAGAAGACATTTGAGTAGTATTGTCTTAGAGATTTCTAAATTAAAGTATTGTAGAAATTCCTAGTTTGTCTTGCGCTTTAATAGAATCGAGGGAAGAGGAGAACTTGAGAGCTGTTTAATTCACATGCTTGCAGGACTCTGCTGCCATCCTATGGCTGAGCGGTGAACTTCGGTCCAATATCAGCATGCAGGTGAAACAGAGGCCTTAATGTTTCTACTCTGAAACTTCCATCTCACTCCTTTTCTCAGTCACTGTGTAGTACACTTGTGTCATCTCAAATACTTGTCTTCTGAGTTCTTGCAGGCTGTCCCTAAGGCCAGATGCATGCTCAAAACTTTGGCCACCATATCTTGTAATTCTCTTAACAGCAAATTGTGCTAAAAGAAATTCCTGTTGTAACTGTGGCTATATTAGCGTAACTGCTTAGACAATTCAGAGCGCACATGCCTGAAGAACGCCTTGTGACTACAGTCCATCAATAAAGCTACACCAGCAAAGTTTTCCGTACTAAAATCCTGCTGCATATGCTTCTTGAGATAAGCTGACACTTAGAAAATGGAGAATCACTGTGTTGCAATAGCCTGCATATGTAAGAACTGCAATAATAAAGTGCACATGTGAAGCAGGCAGTCAAAACCTAAAAACAGGGTGCAGAGTGAAGAGATGTCCTAAACTAATTCCAGTAAAGCCCCACTGCAGCATAATGCTACATGGATGTGTATGTTTCTTGACTTCACCTTAAAGAACCATTTCCCCTTACGCTTGCTTCTAGATATAAGCTGGGGCCTGTGGACCAAGCTGAATGTCCACAGTGCTTTCCCTAGCTATTGCACTCAGTACCAGTAACCAGCAGTTCTTGTTGACCATGGGGAAACATTTTCTAGTATTACCCCATTAGCATCCACTTTAAGTGCTGCTAGGTTGGTCTTTCTCCATTACCAAGATCTTATTACCAGTTTCCAGAAATCCTTTTGTTGGCTCACCATTCTCAATGGAATTGAACTTTGGACTGCTTGTCTTTTGCTTTCAAGGTTTTCACAGCCTTTCTCCACCCAGCCTTTTTGTCTTGTGTTTGCAATTTGAGATACTGACTCTTGGCTTTACTGGGTGGATGACGCTTGGCTCCATCTGGTATATGAGAAGCTTTCCTTTTGTGTTCAAGAGCTTCCAGAGTGGGAGGCAGGACACACACATATGGAAGCAACAGGCTGCCTTGAAAGAAATTGAATTATTCAGAGTATACCAAGAGCATTGTTTGTTTGCATTCACTCCTGTCACTGAGCTGCTCTGGTAGTTCCTTGCTAAAAGCTTGGCTAGTGCGGATTCAGATAAATTATGTCAGTTCAAATGTTCTAATTTAATTCAGGCTCGATTATGATAAATCATTGTTTAAATAACACATTTGAATAATTATTTCAGGGAAGATCTAAAATTTGCCTCCCTGTTTATGACAGCAAAGCAGAGAAGAGGACTGTCAAGAATCAAGAAATGCAGAAAGGAAGTATACTGGTAAAATGGCTATTATATTAATGTCCTCTGGAGCATTTGAAGCTAAAGACTTTTGAAACAAAATTACTTAATTTTCAGAAAAATACGTTGTGTCCCATTCAAGCTGAATTAGTTTCAGGTTCTCTGCCTTTTTTTTTTTTTTGGTGGTCTGACACATAGCTGAAAGAATTCTTATACTAAAAGATAAAAGAAACTTACTTTGCCCAGATATCTTTTGTCTAGGAATTCTTTTTGCAAGACTAAAATTTATGATCAGTAAAGATAGTGCACAAAAAAGCTAAAAGCTGCATGAATTGTGAAACTTAACAGAGTGTAGATATGGAACGATTGTCTCAGAAAAATTGTCTGTGTTTTTCTTGTTCTGCTGTTCATTGCTTTTGTGATCTATCTAGTTAAGTAAGTTGTAGTGTTTGTCTGCCATTTCTGTATTGCAGTTAAACAGTACTCCAAGACTGAGGATTTTATTGTTACTAGAACAATCAAACCTAAGAATAATTGTGGATTGCTTTCTTGGTGGTACATAAGTCAGTTGCTCCTGTGACATGAATGATACATTTGTTCTTGTTATAGTTAGCTTTCAGTAGCTTGTGGGCCTTACTGATAGGTAGCAGAATATTAGATTTGTCAGATGAACAGTTGTTTTTCTGGCTTCCTATTTTATGTGCATCTTTTTATCTGTATTTCCTATTCAAAAAATATCTAAACCAAAGTAATTTCCCCTACTTCTTAATAAAGAAAACAGTTATTTCCAATATCATATAGAGTGTGATTCCTGAATATGAATTATGTGGAGGAGAAAATATTCATAGCTCACTAGAAAAATAGAAAAAAGAAAACATTTATACAAGCTGTTGGGCGCATGATGAACTTTATGTCCGTTAAAAGTTTGAGAGTGGAGATCAAGTGAGAAATAGATATGGGAGGTAAGGAAAAAGTATTAGATTGCTGTGTGACAAAGAAACGCTTTAACTGAAGTGAGCTTTACTAGCTGCTTAGATTGCAGTTTGTTTATAAGAGGTAGCCTGACAGCACTTGTGATACAGGTTTACTTGGATTTAACGAGACTAAATTTTGAATAGGAATGGGGGTTGAATGAGGGTCTCTAAGAAGTGTTTAAGAGCCTGTTGCTAACAGGCACTTAAACCAAGTCAGAAACAAGTGTGTCTGCATTCAAGGTACAGTAGTTAGAGGTTCTTAGTATAGCTTTTACCTTCTTTTAACTCTAAGAGTTACTTGTTGAGCAGATGCCCTTGTTAACTAAAGCACCATGTTTTCTATAGCATTTCTCAGTCTCTAGTCAGGGATTAATGCTAGACCATATGCATTATTAACAATCCACAACAAGAGCTCATCTCCACAGTGAAGTTTTTTTCTCCTTCCATGCATGGATCAGCCAGAGTGAGATATGGCCTTGTTGATTGCTGGGCTGTGATGCATGGTGTTTGCTACTGCTTACTCTTGCGGAGAGGGAAGAGTTGGGAATCTCAGCTCCCTAGATTATGGTCGTCATTCCCATTCAGCAGAAATTAATGAGGATGTGCCATCAGATTTCTGAAGTTTCAATGTTGCATTTGCTATTATTTGTATAGTAAAATTCTTGGGGTATCTTGAATAATGGTTTGTATCATGTTGTCAAGAGTCTTCTGTTTTCAAGAGAGGCTTTTCTTTCCCAAATTTGAGGGGTTTTATACTAATACATACCTCGGTAAAGAAAAGATGTTTCTGCTTTGATACGAACAAAACCTAGGAAACTAATATTGTCTGATTATAATGCTGTAGTAAATTGAGAGCAGTACTGTCAAATATTCTTTTACATCTGGTTAAGTCAGAGAGGCTTATCTGAATGATTGTAGTGGATGTAAATGGTATTGTCTTACCTGCTGTAATAAAACTGTCTTCAGTAGGGTTTTTCCTATCCTGAGCTAGGAGGAGTCTGAGTAATGAAATAAGTACTTTTTTTAAACCCTTCTCTAGTTAAATGCTCTGGAATTAATTTGCTTTCTATGAGATAGTCAGTAAACATATTTAATGTGCAGAATGTATAATGGAATTTTGATTGCCAGTTGCTGAACAGGAAACAGTACTAGAGGAAAGCATCTCTTTGAAAGCATTGTTGTTTCCTCTCCTCCAGAAGGCACTGTGTCCCCAAGTTGAAAAGCAACTGCGTTCAGATTTTTTTTTTTTATTTCCTTGGACTTTGGGATATATTGAATTGGTGATTAATGTGGGGGTTTTTTTTAGATTTTCTCTGGACTAGAGCTCTCTTGTTTTCTGCAGTAATCACACCATTTTATATTTCAAATAAAAATTGTAGCTTGTGCAGCTTGAACAGATGTATTTTTCTGATTTGTTCTTCCTTCCACATGCCCATTCTATTGCAGGAATGGTCCTTATTTTGAAAAGGTACAGTGACTTCATTTTGCAAGATTTGTATTACAAACTTTTCTGAGGTTTTACCACTTCCTAAACCTCAGAAGTATCAGATGGCCTGCAGTACAGTAGCAGTTCCTTCCCTGTCACATGGATGGATGTACTGAACAACACTCTCTTTGTGACTGTGCTGGAGATTGGGAGCTTTTTCAAATTTTCCTTATTGTACATACAGTCAGCCTGCTCCCACCATTTCTAAAATAAAGATACCTTCGTGGGAGCAAATCATGGAGCTTTTGCTTGCCTCTTTCCTGAGGGCTCCTCGTGGCTGAGCAAGGAGGCTTCAGGTGGGATTGTCATGTCAGGGAGAACCCTGGGCCTTCGGGAAGTGCTGTGTCTGGGAGCAGACACATCCAGTAGGCAGATTTATCTGGTCTGTGGCTTTCATCCTGAAGACAGACATGAAAGCTGTAAGTTACAGCCCAGTTTTAATAAAGCATGCGTGGGATCACAGTGCGCTTCCAAAATGGTGTTAAAACCATTTTTTAGGCACTTCAGTATTTGATAGTATTCAATATTGTTGGAACACTCATCACTGCCATAAAATTAACACATTGAAAACACAGAAAGCCTCTAGTTTACTCTGGACTCCATTGTCGTTTTCCAAAATATGTAACTTGAGTCTCTTCAGATAACTTTTGGAAGTACTTGACTCTGTATTTATGCAGTGTATTTTTTATATTTTGGGCACGGGACTTCTGCAACAGAAATGTAGAGTAATACAAACTTAAATTGAGTAATAGTTTATAAGAAAGAGCGGCTGTTTCAGCTTGGTGTTTTCTGTGTCCATTTACATTTTCACCATGCTTTCTTCCAAAACGAGGTACCAATTGCATTGAGTACAGGCTATGTTACTAAACTACATTTATGTTTTCTGTGTCAACTCCCCTGTAATGAAATGCATTGAGATGAGAAATGTGCATTTGTGCATACTATAGCCCTTGCAGCTAGTTTTGAGTATTTGTAATGGCTCCAAATTGCACTTAATTTAGCTTGCTGTAGGTTCTGGTGGAGGAGAATTGTTGTGTTTGAAGTGCCAATAAGGCTTAAGCTTGCATTCTGATCTCATGTAGTGCCTCACTATAAAAGGAAAAAAAAAAGTTGAGATTTCTAGTTAGTCGTAGATTAATTTTGGTTTAAAAAGAAGAACTAGTTCCTTTGTTGTACCTTAAGAAGATCTCTCTCTTAATAGTTATAAAGGAGTTTCAAGAGTATGTAGAACCTGAAGAAGGCTACCAAGGATCACCGCAGAGAAGAGGCCCTTCTTGTGGCCAAGAGGATGAACATGTTTCTTTGCCACTTGGAGAAAATGTGCTGACTCACAACCTTGGTATTCCTGTGCTGGTAGTTTGTACAAAAGTGAGTTTTTAGTTCTGTTTGCTACTATGGAAAAGTTTAATTACTTTTCTTTTAGAACGCATGCTTTATACAGACATGCAGAATGAATTCTGGATTAATGGTAAAGGGATTTATTTTAAAAGTAAGCTTCTGCCATCAGTGTCAATTTTTAATTTTGCAGAAGGGTAATAACCTTATCAATTATATGTTAATTACTTTATCTTTTGATTTATTGGTGGCATTTTAAAACCAAAGGCTCAAAGTAAATGTGATGTATGTGTAATATTAAGGAAGATGTTTTAAGATGTGCTGGGATTAAATAAGTGGGTTTTTCTGGTTTTGTTATTCTCCCTTTCTTCCAGTGCGATGCAGTGAGTGTACTAGAGAAGGAGCATGATTACAGAGAAGAACACTTCGACTTCATTCAGTCACACATTCGTAGATTCTGCTTACAGTGTATCCTTTTCTGTGCTGAAGAGATTTGCTGTAATCTGGAAGCAAGAAAACAGGTTTTAATGTTGAATTGCACATAATATTAATCCCAGAAATTGCACTTGAAGATTGCTTGGTATTTAGTTATTTACTATGTAGCATTTGTTGTTTTGAAAATGTTGAGAGATATGTAACACTTTCCATAGTTTTTAAACTGTGCATGGGATTTTGAGCTTTTGCTCCTTTACAAAGGATTTGTCTTGCATTTTGTGAGGTGTTTTTTCTTTGTTTTCCTCGCAGAACTTGCAATTTCCATGTAAACCTCAGTTCTCAGCTGTCTCTTAAAGTCTTGACTTTTTCAGAGTTAAGTGCCTGGGAGGGTAGGTAACTTCTGTGTATGTCAAAGAAAAGTATCATGAATCTTCTGTTACACCCCCTTCCTCTCCCTCAGTATTAAATGGCTATAGTTTTGCCTTGAACTACTTCTCAAAATTAGGTCTAGTAGATACATGTCCATTAGCTCCTGTTTTGAAATTCTTACTATAATTTAAAAACTGTATCTTACGTAATTTTCCTTAAATAAATAATCAGATGGGGCTGCCTTGATTTATACATCAGTTAAGGAGGAAAAGAACCTTGATCTGTTGTATAAGTACATTGTACATAAAACATACGGTTTTCAGTTTACCACACCTGCCTTAGTGGTAGAAAAGGATGCAGTTTTTATGTAAGTCAATTGAATAAGCAGCATGGTTTGAGATTGTTTTCTATTAAGCACTACACTTCATATAACATATATATAAAAATAACTTGAATGGTTTGTGTCGTTCAAAAGCTTAGTATGTGAGTCTTCTGAAATCCTGAATTAAAAAACCAACTTAGTGCATATTATGTGGGTTACTTCACTCAGAGTATACCATTCCAGTTTTTTAGTATCTTTGAAATTTAGCTGGGGATTAGGACTGACATATAATAAAATTGCCTTATTCAGGTAGAGGGTAGTAAATAAATGGTCCCTGTAGAAATGCTTTTTGTGACTGAAAAGGCAAAGCTTTCCTTTTTATAGACCTGCTGGTTGGGACAATGAAAAGAAAATTGCCATTTTACATGAAAACTTCACAACAGTGAAACCAGAAGATGCATATGAGGACTTCATTGTAAAACCTCCTGTAAGAAAGGTAAAAAGGGGTAAACTCTTCCTTGCCTCCTGACAAATATGTGCAGTTTGCTCGAATGGCTCCTAATAACTATTAATATTGAAGAACTCCAAATCTAAATGTAGGGGGTTTTTTTGTATCCAAATGTGTGAAACATCATGCTTTCATTTTCCGTTTTTTTTAAATAGTGCAAGCAAACACAGAAGTCATTCACTTCAGTGAATGAAAGGCAGTCAAAAAATAACCATTTCACATGAACCTTTTTGTATGTGTGGGGCAAACCCACTTTTTAAATGGAGAATACTGTTGTAGGACTTCAACAGTTTACATATATACACACATGGCATTGAGGTTACCATGTAAAGGCAAATCTTGTAAAACAAGACAGTATATCACTATTGCATTATCATATTATTAATGACAGATTTTTTCATGTAAGGCAAGAGCAGTAAATAATCCATATAAATTCTGTGTATTGCTAATTTTGTGAATATAGGCACACAGGAATAGGATATGTGTAAAATGTATAACATGGATAATTGCAGATGAAATTGTATTCTGGTCTGTATTGGAAAGCTGCTTCTACAACTTTCATACATGCTTAACGTTTCTAGCTCAAGCCACAGTATCTGGAAAAGGGAAGAGATGTTTGAAGCTTTCATGTAAAGGAAAGGTTTAATCCTGTTGTGTGTAACTCATGGCACCTACAAGAAATAATCATTGCCTAATAGCAGTGTTACAACTGATAATGTTTTTGGGGGTGGGGTTTTACGGAGTAAGGTAACCTCAGGTCTTTGAAGACATGCTGTGAGGTTAATATCTAAACTTAAAAAGATGAATGTGGTTACTTACCAAATACTCATCTTTCTAGGAGAATACCCACAGGCTAGCATCAATGCTAGTCTACTCCATTCACTTACAATATTTTTTTTTAATGACAACTTCTTTAATGTTACTAATCTCAAATGTGAAAGAATTTTTTTTAAAAAAAGAGGTAAAGATGTACCTCTTTTTCTTCCCTTTTGATTGCCAAAACATAGAAACAGTTACAGTAATTTCAGTTTTTACTTGTAATAACAAAATATTTTGTTCAACAGTTAGTCCATGATAAAGAGCTGGCAGCAGAAGATGAACAAGTATTTCTTATGAAGCAGCAGGTAAGAATGGAAGAATGAAAATATGTCCTTACTAAATAAGATTTCACTTCAAGCTCTCTGTTGTCAATACCTTCAGTTTTTCATTCCTCATTTAAATCACTACATAGCCACTTTTCAGCTTTGCAAATTCAGATATAATTGTGAATTAAGACTTTCCTTTATTTTAACAAGTACAAGTAGAAAATATGGCCACTTATTGTGGCAAGTTGAAAGGAAAATATGCTGAGAACAGAAATAATTTACATCTCAAAGGAGAAGAACATGAAGATAATTTGACATTTCACAACATAGATGTATTGATCTGTAAAATATAGGTACTTGTAAAACATAACATCTTAGTGTTGCAGTTTCCTTACTGCCACAGGCTTGAAAGACTTTAAGGTCTCAAATTTGGTTATGGTGTATCTTGTTACTTTCTTTACTACCTTATTGTTTGAAAAATCTAATAATACTTTCCTGTATAGTTGATTATAAATATCATAGAGGTTACAGACTTTGGTGTCTATGGGTCTGGTTTGTAGTTCTGCAACAGCTGTGTAAGGCAAAGGACTGAAGTTTATTTACTCATTTTAACTCTGTCCTCTAGTGGTAAAGTCTGGAAGTATAGTAATATCAGAGAGGAAGCCTGTAAATACTAGAAAAAAAACCAACAAATAAATTACTGGTTAGTCAGCTTCGCTGTGTTTGATTCCTTTATATATTTTCTGAAATATATTTAATATTCTTAATATGTTGTTTTTGCAGTCATTCCTTGCCAAACAGCCAGCAACGCCTACAAGAGCATCAGTAAGTAGATTGAAGAGAAGAGTAGGAGGTGTTTTGCTTCCTTCTAGGGAAGAGGGAATGATTCTAACCTGTAGAAGTTCATTTTGTAAATGTAAATGTAAAATACATAATCTCCCCAAACTGCAGAAAGTAAATGGAAAAAAAAAAAAGGGCAATATTTTAAAATGTTGCTTATAAATGACTTCATTCTAATTCACTGTGGAAACATAGAAATATCTGATGATTACTGAACTGTAAATTTCCTACAGTGATTCATCCTTTCTTTTAGTGGAGGCACATGCCCATAATAACTGGTGGTGTTCTGTTTGTTTGGATTTTTTTCCCAGTGTGCATACACTACAGTGCTAATATAAAGGTTTAAAAAGTAATTTGTATTTAATGTTACATTTGCTTTATATCACTAATCCATTTAAGTTCTTCTCTGATTTGTGTGATTTGGACTTTTTTTAAGGAATCTCCTGCAAGAGGCCCTGCAGGATCCCCAAGAACTCAAGGCAGAGCTGGTCCCGCCAATGTACCCAGTGCCTCACCAATAACATCAGTTAAGAAACCAGATCCAAATATTAAAAGTATGAATAAACATTGTACTGTTTTTATCATGTGTTATTTCCCTTAAAAAAAGAAATTCCTCTTCTGTACAAAGGTTTTGGAATTTATTCACTAGTGGAATCATTAGTTTAATAACAGAAATGAATTTATGACATAGCTTCAGATTTTATATTATTTTTTCTTTTTTTTTCTTTTTTTTTTTTTTTTTTTTTTTTTTTTTTTTTTTTTTTTTTTTTGTCATTCATATGACTTGAAGTAGAGGTCTGTTATTGCCAAGCAGTCAGACAGAGTTCAAATACATTATTTCCTTAAGTTGCCTAAATACATTTATTATGCATCAGTTGGATTATTAGAGTGGGGACTGCTTTAAACTACATGCGGTTTTATACTTCATATCGCTTATTCTGGAATCCACAATGAAACCTGTTCTACTAAATCCTCTCTAGAATGTAATTTTCTATAGTACATGAAGTAACTTGGAAATTACACCCTTTCCCCTCCCTCAGGCCTAAGATGGAGCTCCATGTTGTTCAGTGGTTTCTTTCTTCTCTGTGCATTAAGAAAGTTGGTAGGGCCAATATTGTTTTTAATTATGCACTGTGGTGCCATATCTCAGTTACAGTGGATAAAATACTCATGCAGTTCTGGATCATGTCTCATTGCTGTATATCCAAGTTCTGATTTATGAAAAGCAGTGTGGCATGAAAGACTGCACTAAAACATCTATGCAGTTTGTTAATGGACTTATAAATCATTGAATTGCACATGCATACTTAATACTTTGTTTCTTGGCTTCTACATTTAGAAAAAGGAAAAGCATACAAATATTTAGATAAAATTTTGTGAACCCCTCCCCATTCCAGAAGAGCAGTAATGTGCTTTTAGTCGTATCTAACTTTGCCAAAGAATGCAAAGGACTAGTGTCTTAAAATTGAGCAAGGAGAGACTCTCTCATATTTGAGGTTTATTTCCTTGATTGGTAAGAGAGTTATGTGTGTAAAAAATAAGTTCTATCATTTGCCAGCAATAACTATTCTGTGATATGTATATATTTGTTTTGTTTTTTTTAGATAATGCTGCAAGTGAAGGTGTCTTGGCTAGTTTCTTTAACAGTCTCTTGAGCAAAAAGACTGGCTCTCCTGGGAGTCCTGGTGCTGGAGGAGTGCAAAGTACAGCCAAGAAATCAGGTACTGGACTTGTTATTGCAGGCTGTTTTGCATATTTTTAATATTTCATTTGGCCCACATTGGTCTAACTGCGTTTATCTTTTAAACTGGTCAATAAAGTGACAGACCTTGACAGATGACAGTGCCAAAATGTGTAGTCTTTAAAAAAGAACTAAACTACTGCAACTTCACAACTCCAGGGCTTCTGTTAAGCCTGTTATAACTTGATTCTTTGAGTGAAGTTATACTGCTGGGATGTAAATAAGATTTGAGTCTTGATCATATTCAGAAAGCGTTGATTTCTTTTTTTTGCTTTAGAATTCCTTCCTTTCTTGACAATTAACTGTTGCTTGAAGGAAATGCATTTTATTGGTTTGGACTGTAGTTCCCAGTCAAACTATTGAAATCTCTCCAGAGTTCAAGTTTAAATGAATTACTTCTTATGACAGCTTGAAGTTATTCTATCAGTAATTAGTTAGTATTTTATTGTGATCCAATGCAACTGATAACACTGATCAAGTGGATTCATTCTGTGTATGCGCCTGTGACTGCGTTATATGAGATATTTGCTAATAAGTAATTGCACCAGTTTAGGTGAAAATAAAAGAAACCTGTCAGAATACTTGGTACCTATACAAAACTCAGTGTTGTAAAATGCATGGTTGTTCCAGCTGATATTAGAAATTTACTGCTTCAATTATTTAACTGTTTCTTTTTGGTACTGGTGTTCCTATCACACTTGCATTCAGGAGCTTTCCTTCCAGAATTATTTCACTACTAAATTATTGATAGATTGTTCTACTTCTGATCCCAGACTTGTTTTGAAACCATGTAAAATTTAATGGTGATGCCAAACCCACGGTTTCTGATGCTTGGAGGAGAGTGTAAAGCCCAGACGTTCTGAACTGGAAATGAAAAATACTTGATGCCAGCCACAGTGCTGATATTGCCAGTAAGAGAACCAGAGCAGTTGTTGGAGTGTGGGTATTTGAACTGAAACTGTTCCTGAAGGGGGAAGTAAAGATTTTTTTTTTTTAATTGGAAAGGGTTTTATATGACATTACATGCTCTGAAAGCTCAAAAATGGCTAGAATTTCACTTATGGCAAGTCAGTATTTTATTGGGTGTGGGGTTTTTTTGTTTGTTTTGTTTTAGCATGATGAATTCTGAAATTTATTAACTTCATTTATTATGAAGATAACAATAAAATAATTATTTGTATTATTTATTACTTACATAATATTGTTGTATCTACATTATAAAAATATTTAATTAATTCTTTCTCAATCCAGAACGCCTTCTTCAGTTAAATGCTGAAAGGTGTCCCCTGCTTCAAGTGCAGCCTTGTGCTATTATTGACCACAATGCCAAATTAACTTTTTATAGAAATAGGACTAGATATAATTTTTAGGAGGTATTTAATTCATGGTCTTTATCTAAAGCAGAATCAGTTAGGGAGTACCTGGGCAGTGATTAAAAACCAAACAAACTCTGAAATACAAGATGTAATGTCATCTCTCCAGGAAGCCTATATCAGTACTTAATTTCTTAGTTATTTTTTCTCTTGCACAGTCAGTATTTCTTAATCCCAGTACTATTTGTCTTGTTTGAGGGGAGACAGGGAGCAGTGTAGTCCCTTCGTCTTTGCAGCGGTCTTTTGCATATTTGAAAGCCACTACCCTTTTGCCCGTGATGTTTGTCTGGACTATAAAAATACACTTCTGTCAGCCTTCCCTCACAGGACGTGTTTTTATGGCTCTGATAACTCTTACTGTTCTCCTTTGGGCTGTCTACACAGATGACCTGTTTCTTTTGGTGCTCAGAAGTGAATGCAGTATGTCAGACAAGGCTTTGTCTGCTCTAAGTAGGGGTTACTTAATCTGTGTTATGTATTGTGCTTCTGTTTAGATGTCTCAGCGTGATGCTAGGTTTTTTTCATCTATATGATATTGATCAGGATTTGTTATAACAATACAGCGAGTTTAATACAATATCTGCCTCCTAGTAGGAGTTTTTCTAGTCTGTATCAAATTACCTTAGTATTTCAAAAGGTTGTACATTTGCTTAATTGTTGTTTTCCATTCCATTATACACCACTTTGGTAATTTAAATAACTTTTTACCTCCAATCCTGTTTTTCAAAATCCTTTGTAGTCCCTTCAAGCATGCTTGCCTACGTATCTGATATCTTCAACAGTTGGACAGGGTAGGTTGCTGAATAAAAATATTGACCAGTACTATGGATAACTAATGGGTAATTTTATGAATTACAATACATTCATTTTTCTGCAATACCAAGATTGTTTTTTTTCTAGTTTATTTATATCAAGGTTATGTGAGATGTGATATCGACCACTTCTCCCTTCTCCACAGGACCTGTTATCCTATCATAGAAAGAAATTTGGTTGGCTTGACACAACTTGTTGGTAACAGATCTGTGTTGATTGTTGTGCTGGTAGGCTGTTTGTAAGCACCTAAAACATAATTGCAATTTCTGGAAAAAATGCTAGAGTAAAAACTAACTAGTCTGTACTGGGCTTTACTCCTTCCTCTTTCAATCTTCTAGAACATCATGTTCCTTTCAGGAGTTTTCAAAGATAACAAATGGCTATGTGTACTTTTTTTTTTTCCCTTATGTCAGCATTAACTTCTAATTTAAATAGATTATTTCTCTCCTGAAACACCTCGAGACAGCAGTCATATATCCTTTCATAACTTTCTTGTTTTGTTAGACTAAATTAGACAAGTTCTCTTCTAGTCTTCTGTTAGAGGTTGAGCTCTGTTCTCCCTACTAGTTTCTTCTTCATTAGTTCCCATCATTGGCTTATCTTTTCTTGAACATGAGTGATTAGAATTGTATGCAGCACTCCAGATATATCTCATTGTAGTGCCTGGTACAGCAGTTCTCTTTCTTTGGTGGAAGTACTTCTCCTGAGTGATCTCAAGATTGCAGTTGGCTTTTATTGGCTGCATCAAGTTGGCAGCTCACGCTCATTCCTTGACTTTTGGAACAGAACAATCGGCTTTCGCTCACAAGAGAATATGCCTGTTCCTTGTCAGCTGATGTGCTCACATCTTATGTTCAACCAATATAACATTAAACTTTCCTGAGAAGGTAAGGGCTCCTAACATTGGTATTTGAAAAGCTCTTGTTGAGTTTATAAGGTAGCTGGTGCTGGTGATAACAGAAGAGATTACTTGATTTTTTGTGGAAGAGTTGAGGAGAATATCTTGGAGAAAGTCTAATTTACAGCAGCATCCTCTGTGCAAGTAAATGTGCTAAAATGGTCTTTGTAGGCATTTTAAATGTCTAATCTAAACTGTTTAAAGAGCCCTGAGTTTTCAGAAGGTTGACACTAAAAATATTTAGCTTTTAAGAAACCATCTGTTTCTCCCACAGCTATGAATATTCTGTGGTTGAAATGTTGAGATTCTGTCACAGGAGGAAGGAGACATTGTGGATCTCAACATATTGGTCAGCCTAATTGATTGATTGGTTTCTGCTATGTTAACTCTTACTTGAGAGAACTCTCTCATCTGGGCAGATGCTGCAATGTCATGTCTACTTTTCATGCTGCGTAATTCCTCACCCATCTTACTTGCCTTTATGTTTCTGGACTGTCTTTCTTCCATGTGTAGACCATGATATTTCAAAGAACTTCAATTGGTGGTTTCTGTGGTAAATTATATTTCTTTGCATGGACTTCTAGACTTAAACAGTTACTTCATTTATGTTCACAAGAAGATTCTTGCAAATTCTAAGATTTGCCTTTCCCTTCTATTCCTGTGCAAGAGATAAGGAACTAGGGTTCTCTGCTCTTACTCTAATCTAGAAAGGAAAATACATATAATTGTATAGAACACATCTAATTGACTAGGGCCATTACTGTCCTTGACAATATTTTTGTAGGGAAAGTGAAAGCAAGTATCAATTTAATTTATAATGGAGGGGAAATTTTTATTTTCTTAAAAACAGCTCCTTGTATTTCTTCTCCTTTGAAAGGTGCTCACCTATGATGGTGGTAAAGGGGAGTATGTAAACCTACATATCTTTGAATAGTTTGGCAATATTTTTCCTATCCAGTGTGAGGGAATTGCAGGAGACAGCTGCTTGGTATTATTTTGAAGGCTTAAGGATCCAGTTCATCTAGCATTAAAAAAAAAGCCACAGTTTTTGTTTAGACCTACTTTTGTTTGAACAAGAATTTTGTGTGGTTTTTATTGTTTTAGAGTTTAGGGTTTTTTAACTCCAAGGTACCATTAGTCTACATGTAAAGTGTCTTGTGTTATAAGCTATATTGCAGTTAATGTACTAATTTTTTAATTTTGTTTAAATACTCACGCTTTGAATAGATGCTATTAAGAGTACTGTGGCTTACGACTAGTGCTTAAACCTAAAACCTTTATAGTAACCTTTTAACTTGGTTATGTCTTTGTACTTTGGAAAAAAACACTTAAATCTCTAACAGTCAAATCTTGCCTTCTTAATGTTTTCAGCATGTACCCTGGAAAAAATCCACCTAATATTTCACACACATTTGAGTTGGAAAACAGATGCTTGTTAAATTCTTTGGCTATGTAAGGAAGCTGTACATGGTTATATAATCTACTTTTTGTCTAAAAATATAGCTTTTTAATCTTAAATGCTTGTATGCTCTAAGCATTAGAATATATTGTTCCAATTTTAGTGATTAATTTGTCTGTGGTTTTATAATTTTCAGAATGAGAGAATTAAACTGATGGTTCAGTTAAAGAATTGTTAAAAAGTTTTGAGTCTAATATAAAAATGTAAGATACGCCTTTCCATGAAATTCTTCAGTGTGTCTGTTTCCAATTGAAGAAGTCCTTTGAAATGACTGCTTTGAGATATTACATGAATATGCAATTCATGTCCCCTTTTTTTAAGGGAAACATTGTCTGCAGACATAAAAGAGTTCTTCCTGCTAGTTGTTTAATATTAAAACACAGCAAGTTTAAGTGTGACCAAACAAATGCGATTTTTGTAGCAGGTGTCCTACATACCTTGGAAAACTTGTGGTTAAAATCTGGGTTTAAATAGAGTCCTTGCTATCAATACTAATAATGGAATTCTGTACAGTTGATTTTTATAGAAAATTCTAAATGTGGTTGTTCTTAAAATGTTAGTTGCTGTAAAATATATCAAATGTTTTTGTGCTTTATGCTGCTGTATAATTCAGCATTTTATCTCTTTAAAGTGAATCAAACCTTAGTATTTATCAGTCCTTACATAGACGTTGCCTTGTATTGTGTCAGGCCCTGTGTTCTTGGGTAGGTGGCAAAATAATGAGAAATTAAAGAAATATTGTCATATAAAAGTGATTTTATGAATACTTGTACGCATTGGTTAAAAAATTTCATTGAAATGAGATTGCTTTAACCTTGTCCTTTTTTATTTTAGGACAAAAAACGGTTTTGACAAATGTTCAAGAGGAATTGGATAGGATGACTCGCAAGCCAGACTCTATGGTAACAACAAACTCTCCTCCAACAGAGAATGAAGCTTGATAGCGCATAAAAAAAATGCATATGTAAATGACCAAATAACTATGTATATTGATCTGATAAGACCAGGAATTTTCTGCTATGGCAGATGCTATCAGTTTTCTTGGGGCAGGGGAAATGAGCTTACTACATCATTGCCTTGTCCCAGCAAAAAGTGCACATTCAGGAAGTTTGCATATAAAATCCCTCTGTATAAGATAACCATTTAGAGTTTATATAGGGCAATTCTTTTGGTTTTGGAGGTAAGCAGGTGCAGCTGCATTTCCTGTTGTGAAGAACACAGAGAAGCAAAATGGAGACTTCGTACTAAAATACTACTACTGACTGCACACAAGGCAAGAAAGAGAAATGAAATCCTCTTTCAGAGTTACTGGAATTGGCTACTTGTATGTTTGCAAATGCATTATATTCTTGGAAAGGTGGTGGTGGTGGTGGTGTAACAGAGCATTAATTAGGTGAAAGAAGCCTAGGTAGGGAATGGAGCCCTAAAAAGGGAAACAGATTTGGGACAGTGAGAAACTAGAATGTTGGATTGACTGGCGAGGAGCAATGTTGTTAAATCCTGTGTTTCACATAGGGTAAATAATCACTGTTTTAAAAAGACTACTTTACATTGGAGAATTCCAGGCCAAACACTAAGCATCATGGGAATTTATTCTTGTTATAAATCTTGTTTTAGTTTTTAAAAAAGTCTAAGAGTGTGGATGCCCTTTCTGGTGTAGCTGACAAAGGGAGAAACTATAAGTTGTTTAGATCCAAGTGCCTGGCACTGTGTGATGTGTCTTTAGAAGGTGCTTGAACTTATTGTGCACTGTAGTACAAACAGTCACTGTTTGGTTTTATTTTAAAATCAGTAGTTTGGCGATTTGTATTTAATTTTAAATCCTGTTTCCTGATAGCTTCTGCCTTTTTTTATGCCAAGAGGCTAGCCTATGAAGAATGGTGGGTGACGTATCATTTTCCCATAATGAAATGTGCTACAGAACACTCTCAGTATTTTTTTTTCTTACTTTTTGTAACTAAAAATTAGCTACCAAGCTAAAATTGATTCCTGCCTTACACCTATGGAGGTTTTTAAAAAAAAAAAACTTTCAAGGCCCTTAGTTCCAACCACATCTGCTGCAGGTGCAGCCAACTCCCAGTTCTTCTGAAGGTAACCTAAAAAGTATGAATGTGTACATGATGAACATACTCAATAACTTGTTTTGTATTTTCTTTAATGTAGCATTTCATTTGGAAAGATGGGTTGTGGTTGTCCCCGTTGCTCTAACGGAGCTCTGTCTATGGTCACATAAAACCATCATTCTGTAAAAACAAAAACTGCTATGGTTATTGAAATGGCACTTTGATTTTATATACGGTATGCTTGTTTTACATGTACACACTACCATAAATTAAAAATACCAAGCATATTCTGTGCTCTTAATGCTGAAGGGAAAAACCACAATTTGAATTATGCAGAGTTTACTTTTTATTGATATGAACTTGTTGTACTAAATCTGATGTCTGGATATAACTTCCCTAATATATATTGTTACTTAAATATACAGAATTAGATTGACCACTAACACAGTACTGGATGTTAACTTCAAATCCTATGTTACATCAAGAGGCTGTTCTTGTACATCTGTCTAAACATTATCTAGAAAGCTAAGAGTATTTACTTGCCTCTTTGACAAACATTAACATGAGTATGTTATTTGTGCCAGTTTTTTTTGTTGAAAATACTATATTTTTCTCTTTTTTTTTACTTTTTTTTTTAATAAACGGTATGACCTGAAGTTATACAGTTGTCTAGATAACAGTTAGACTAAGACTGTAGATGGATGATGGGTAATGTGGATGTACTTCCTGGTGTAATGGTTGCCAGTTGCAAGTTACCACACCAGCAGAAGTAATTACACACTGTCCTCCTGACACTGAGAATTGAGATTGGAGACTAAAACATCAAAAACTCGACAGGAAAATTGAAAAAGTGTGTGATCATAATGGGATATAGCTTGAAAACCTCAGTTTGAAACTGTGGGTTTTTTTGTCATCTAACCTGATAAGCACTTTCTCTAGCAATATGGCTAAAACTTAAAATTGAAGTACTTTCCAGTTCTGTAAAAATGTTATGCTAAAATTGATCAAAACTGATAATGTATAACTTACTAGCTTTGCAGAAAGATGCTTATGACAAAACAGAAACAGATTTCCGGTTTCTACTTGCAAGTGAATGCTCCTAGTTTATTGAAAGAAAGTTGTAAGTAATGTAGCACCCTGTGGTTGCCAAAGTCTGTCCACTTTGGTGAGCTGCGCGGTTGTTCTTCTGGTGTCTTCAAGCATTGGAACCAAAGGCCAAATTGCAAACAGCCTTTACATTTTCAAGTGAAACTTCATTTTATTTGCAGATACACTTGTATGGTAGACTGTTTAAACTATTATATATTTATATGCATTATAGTGACTGCACCTACTGTTCATGTTTAAACTAAGAGAAAAAAAAAGATGACAGCATTCAACTTGAAGCAACTAGAAAAGTTTAAAGATTGGCCCTCCATAAAAATGCTATGGTTATGCTGCTTGATTTTAAGTTTGCACTTTTTTTATTGGCATTTAAAAAACCTGTTTAAACTGAACAGAATTTCGTATTTTATTTAATTTAACTACGTTGAAAGTGACTGCTCTGTACATCATGAACTTAACAATATACGTGCTGTAAATGAAAGTTCACTGTCCTGTATACTAAGTTTATTGGTTTTTTTTTTCCAACTTACAATTAGGACTGCAAATGTATGAAACAAACCTTAGTCCAGTTGTATGGCTTTAACCAGGTGCAGTATGCAGTCATGTGGAATCTTGCTTTCTAGTGCTGGCAAAATGAGGACGTCTTTAATAACTGGCTTCAATAAACACGAATCCAGACTGCTTTATGCTGTGCTTTTTTGTTGTTTTTAAAATCCCCCTTCTAGAGCTGTTTCTATGGGAGCAGAATATTAGTGAGTTCTGTGAACAGGAGAAGTAAGTTGGCTTGTACAGTTGTGTACAACTTAATGACAACTTCCTTCTTGGGAGTTCTTGTACCAGCCTTTGCTAATGCAACTCCTCTCCAGAGTTTAGAGCATGCACCTTGTGTAAGTAAAGCAAAATTGCTATAGCTGTGTTTGTAGAGAGAGGTGTGCTTGTGATAGCTTACACATAAACAGTTACATCAGCAGAACTGGTTTTGATGCAAAGTAATATATTTCATGAGAATGGGGAAACAGTTGTGTATTTTCCCAGGTTAAGATGTATACCTTCTAATACATTTTGTGGAATACTGTATCAAAGCAGAGCACTGGTCCTAAATTTGCAGGATTAAAATCCAGGTTATGAGAAGTTGGAGGAGTAAACTGGTTGAGTCATGCAAATGCCTCTTCTCTGCTGACCGCAAAGCTAAGTTTTGTCCCTTCGGTGGGTGTAACAAGTTCTTCCTAGTAAGCATAGAAAGAGTAGACTGATTTAATTAGGATTCAACTTGTTTACTTCATTGTTACTTTAACTGGATGCCTATATATTCCCCTGCATAGATTGAAGTTCTAGTTGTTAATGTTTCTTGAGTCACCCTGCCTCTGAAATACAGATCAACTAAGCTTTTGGTTTCTAAAATACATAGTTTCTCTAGAAGTTAATCCTTATGAGGCCATGAAACAATTATCATATTAGAATTGCCATCATGCTTTATGTTTTAATGAGGTCATTAATGTAAAGAATTAATTTTAGTCCTTTAAGATGGGATTTAGAAAATATTTTTTGAATATATGAAGAGAATTATCTATTATGTTAATTTGGGAGGAAACTAAATGAAGACTTCATCTTCAGACATGCTGAAGTTGAAAGTGACTTTCTTCAGAAAGACCGTAACAGTGGATTGAAGTGGAAGAATACCCTAGTAACTTATGTTTATTTTGCTGTGGTTCAACTGTAATTTGTTTTTTTTTGAAAGCAAAATATCTCCAAATGAAAAAAAAAAAAAAGAATAATAAGGTTCTGGTGTGGAAAACATCTTGCTGGAGGCTCTAAGCTACTCTTACAAGATCAATCTTTCACTGCCTGTACTCTTCCAGATGGTGGTGTTAACCCCTCTGGCTTTTCAGCCATGCCAGGATTTTGTTAGGGAATGAACTTCTTAGATAAGAACCTTTGCTTGAATGAAGTCATCAGTTTCTGAGTCTTTGTAGTTCAAATACATAGAAGGGAAAGGCTATAGATTATTAGGTTGTTATTGATGACCTAAACCAGACTCTAGTTATCTGGGTCTGTATGTAGACCTGCATGGAATATCTAAATTGAATATTTAGTACCAAAAGCAAAACTTTCCTGTTACTTGGTCTTTTTACAAAATAAATAATATATTTATAGGATAGAGGCAGTTTAATTCCAAAAGCACACTTTTGCTGGAATTCAGTTTCCCCTTCAAGGAAGCATTGACATAAAACTTCCAGCTGTTCTGCTACAGTCTTCATAATAATTAATTACTACTACTCTGATCCACTCAGACTGTAGGGAGAAGATAATGTAAGCACAAATAATTAAGAAAGCCAGCAGTCTGAACTAATGCTTTGGGACACCACATGGTTCTGAGACAAACATCTGAGATTTCTGCAGACAAATGTAACTGTAGTTTATAAACAGACATTCTATGTAATGGGAGTTGCAGAAGTGCAGGTGAGGGCAGAATCTGATCTAGCATGCTTTCTGTTCTCTGGAAAAGTGAAATGAAGTAAGCTCTGACTTGTACGTGTACATCAATGCCTCTTGACATTCAAATGCTTAAAAAAAGCTCAAGGAAGTTAATTTTCTCAAATGAACTGCTTTACAAGTGGTAGTATAAATGTGGTGTTAAAATGCTTCAAAATCATGCACGTCTCCCTAAATCTTAAGTATAGGGCACCTAATTCTGCTTTAAACTGGCTTAAAAAAAAAAAAAAGTAGTACTATTAGCACCTTAGACTTTTTTTTGCCAAATACAGCAATGCATCTAAGAGCATGGTGCTGACACTGTTTAGAGATGACTGATGCAAAAGATTTGACTTGTCAGTGTAAGTTGATATGGACCACTGTTGCCCTCTGAAATAGCTACCTAATCGCTTTGGTTTGCGTTCTGGTATTCATAGTCACAGACTTGGAGTTACTAGAGGGGTTATATTGAAACCACGCTAATAGTTACATGCAAGAGGTCTGTAAGATAATGTTGTAAACAAGGGAAACAATTTTCTCTGTTGCCTTTGTTTGCAGACTTCCTGTGTGGCGGAATCAACATTGCTAGTTGTAACTTTTTATCTGAAGAAAAAGATCCTTGACTCCACTCTCCCTGACAATTAATTATAATTATGTTTTCCTGAACGTTTCTGGAGATTAAATGTTCCAAGTCCAGAAGGTGGCAGACTTGGGATCAATGCCTGTAGGTAATGCTGCTTAATGTGCCATTGCAAGATGCTATAGACATTGCTTGTGATGTTCCCTTAATAATTCTTGTTTGGCAGGTTTTTTTTTTTTTATTTAGGCTAAATATCTTTCAAAGAGTAAATTGCTAAATTTTTCCCAAACAAGAGCAGTTTCCTTCAGTTCTAAGAATTTTGTTAATATGGGTTAAGCTTTTTTCTTTCTATTTTTGAGTTGTCTTAAGACACTCCCGTTCCTTTCTTTCAGAAAAAAAGCTGAAATAGCAATGTCCAGCACTAAAAGAAAACAGTTGTATCTGTGTACAAGCAAGCTGAATTAGGTTGCACAAACTGCCTTCTAAAGTGTTTGATTTTTCAGTATGACTGTTCACTAATGAAACTATTGGTACTTGTTTGTATTTAACAGTGTAGTTTTATGATGCATGTAAAAATGTCATCCTTGTCTCAGAATTGCCAAATGCTTAAAAACAAAAAAAAAATCCTTCAAAATATGCCAGAAAGGTGGCTGCAACTAAAAGGTGCTAGGAGTAGTTTTGCATGAATATTTGCAAGAATGTGCAGTAAAATATGGAAGTTCTTCAGAAAAGGAAACATGCAGTTGTAAATCTCTGGCACTCATCTTACCAGACTGACAGCATTCCAAAAACCAGGGACTTTCCTTTTAGAGAGGGAATGAAATCACAGCACTAGAATTGAGTTAATTGACAGAACAGAGCAAATAAGACCACTGAACAGGTAATGGATGGAGATGGCTACTGAGGCTTGGATGAGATCAACTTTACGTATTGTTCCCTGGACTTACAGTCTGAGGAACTAGAGGACAGAGTACTGTATGACTTGCAGGTGTTGGCCCAAGTGACTGGCTACCATTTTTGTCTTGCCCTGTGTTGCCCATTTCCCTCTGTGAAAGAGCCCAGCCAAGTTTTTGGTCTGCCGCCAGCCTTTTGACTGTCCTGCAAGGCAGTCTGAGCTGGTGGTAAAAGCCCGAGCCAGGTACAGCAAATTCACAACATGGTCACAGTGCAAATAGGAATGGTGGGCACGTGTTGTGGGAGGGTGATATATACCTAGGCAGAGGCCCAGTAATTAAAGTACGTATCTGAACACAGACTTGACATGCATTCTGGTTGCAGAGCAAACTTGAATGTAGCGCTCAAGTTTAAATGACCATATTGATCATGTATGTCTTAAATGGTAGGATAAAGGTGGAGGTGAATGTTACTTGCTGTGATTGGATGATAAAAACATTGATAATAAATCACTAAGTACTATCAAATTCTCTTTTCCAGAGGAATCAAATGATAATCCATGAAGGACTTGGTATACTGACTATGCTTTGGAGATTATTAGAAAGTGAAGATGTTCAAAATTTTCAGATGGTCTGAAAGACTTAAGTTACTGTGCCCATAGGCAGAGAAGGAGAAGTAGGAAAAAATTCCATTTTATTAAAGATCAGTCACTGACTGCACAGAAAATCTCTTAAATCCAAAACAAAGGCAGAAGGCTAGGGGGAGAGCTCTTGGTGCTTCCAGACAAACCCAGAACTGGATTTATCTAGCTTAGGTGTGGAGGTCAGTAAGGAGAGTGCTGTAATCTCACTGTGTGACTCAACTCACAAATACTCAACAGCTGTCAGCTGACAGTATCCTTTGGTAATAACTGTTAGTTCCTGTTGTAATGGGCTGGTTTTGAAACAAGCAAGTGGTATATTAGCCTTTGATATATGTAAGAGATTGGGGTTACTGAATTAATACTGAAATTTGTTTATGTTATAAACCTGAACTGTTACACACAGGTTTATTTTCCTGGGAAAAGCATGCATGCCCCAGAAAGGTACTGGATTGTCAGTAGGCAACTACAATTAGCAACTGTTTAACTAGCTGTATTAGGATGTTTTGACTGATACTTTGCAATGTTGTTTTGCTGGGCTGAGAAATTGCCAGTGAAATTGGCAGGATCTGAAATTATTCAAATTTAGCAAAAGCCTGTCAAAATCCCTCCAAGTCACCTGTTAGCTGAACAGAAGTACGACACAACTATTAAGAGAATGCTGTCATATTTAAAATATTTTTAGTCCGTTTTCCTCTGCTTTTGCATTTGTGCTCTGCCCTATTCTACCCCCTCCTCAAAAATAACTTAAATTATTTGGCCAACTTCAGTAACAAGAAAGATCTCGCAGATAGCTGACTTAATACCAGTTGCATGAAAATTAGTGGCTTGGTGGAGATGATAAATCCAAAGATTTCCTCTGCTTTAGGTAGGGATTGCCAAGTAAGTTTGGCTAGTTCACAGGCGAGACAGGCCAAACAAAAATCAGTCGGTCTGCACACATGGAACCTGGCATAGCACTTGCTTCCTTTTGCTCAAGCAGTAGTTCGAGGACATAAATAGGAGCTAAGCCTGCTGTGTGTGAAAAGGGACCCTCGGGAGGGTGCTGGGTCATTGGGCTCAGCGGGAGGGGTGAGGTGGGGAAGGTAGGAAGAGAAGACATAAGTCTGCAAGGAATCAGGATTTATTAGTTCCACTGTGTATGGCTTTGTAGAGTTGGGGCCATGTGCCTGCCTTGAGTTTATAGCCAGTGATGGAAGACTTGAAATGATTTTTCCTGTTTAAAAAAAGAAAGAAAAAAAACCCAACCCAAAACTTTCCCTTGCATGTAGAAGACCCATGTAACTAAAGAAATACTATGCAAGGGAATGAGCCAAATTAGCTGAATATAAAGTTTTGTCATATGGAGGAATTAAGTGCTGTTGAAAAAAAGGAATATTCTTTGAATTGTTGTCATGTTAGCTGATGTTAGCAATAAACGGTAGTTCAGCTGTAAGTAAAACAAATTTAAAAGGATAATTAAAAAATTAGCTTTTTTAACGTTTGCAATTCCCCACCAGAAGTGCAGGGGACTGATTGGTTTGGTTACGTAACAACAAACACAGATTTAAAACAGTTGAGGTCAGTTGTTTTCGCTGGCCCATTTCATCTGTGGAAAGAAAGAATGTAGTGAGTGTACTTCATCTTTCTTTTTTTTTTAAAGCCTGCTAAGGGACCTTTAAAACTTTGCTTATAAAACATGGTTTATACAATTTTTTCATCCTCCCCTTCAGCTTCCCACCTCCTCAAAAAATAAAAATCAGCTCTTTCCCTCCAAAGGCCTGCTGTACCCTACATGTTCCATCTCTTGCTATAAAAATACTGGATATTGTGGGGCAGCATGACCATGCCCATGCAGTCAGAGGGAACTAGTGTTTTCTGACCTTCTGTTCTAGGCCTGTGTGTTTTTATGGTATTATTGGAAGACAATTACCTTTTTTCTCGGTTCAGGGCTTTTTTTCCCCTCTGTTCCCTGAATAAATGTAGTGCCATGAATAAAATAAACACTGCTGTCAGTCTCTCTGCATATTTTTCAGTGTGCTTCATTATACAGGATTCTTTCAAAAGAAATACAACCCACAGTCTTGGCTGGTTCCCAGCACCATTAAAGGTCTGCTGGCACTTTTCTTAAGAATATGAGGTTTTGCTTCTGTTTTTTATGGAAATTAATTTCACGTCTCTGCTATGTAGAATGTCTGCTGCCCTTCAGCCCAGCTGTGGATGCAAGGTGACCCCTCTCTGGCACTTGCAGATTACAGATGTCCTTAAAAGTTTTTGGAGGTGAAAGGAGTCAGTGACTGCTTCATCAGTGATGAAGGCAAGGGAAAAAAAAAAACTTGGAGCAGTAGACAATACTGAAGGAGATGTCAATCTAATCCTGGAGTTAAAAAAAAAAACCCAACATAACGTTGCTCTGTGAATGGCTTATTGTTAATAGCATATAAAGTCATGTTCGTAAGTCTGGAAAGTAAGGGTCTAACTAATTTTATTGGCAGTGTTACCTTTCTTGGTTTTGGTTTTTGGGGGATTTTTTCTTTTGGTTGGTTTGGTTTTGAAGGGGAAATGGTGTTTCCTGATGGTGATGGTGGAATTCCAGGAGTGACACTTTTACCCATCCCCTTGGAGGTGAAGCCAGCCCTATACAGCTCTCTGGGACAGGTCCTGTGGTGACTTCCAGCCACCGCTGCCTTCTGGTCCCAGCTGCGAGACCTGATGGCTGCCCCATGGTGCGCGTGTTGGAGGAACCTGTCGCACAAGCGTACAAGGCCTGTAGGGCCTTCCAGGGTTGCTCTGTTCATTTGCCAAAGCATAAGGGCTGGAATACAGGTGAAGGTGTTGAAAGTATGCATAAGCTAATGTTATAGCATAGCTGCAGGACAGGAATAGGATTCACTAACACTTTCTGTTACTAGAGCTGCACTTTTTCAACCATATGAAAAGCCAAGAGAGTCACTCGCTGTGCTGTGTCAGTATGTGCCTTGAGTACCCTGACCAAAGTGTCAGATTTGAGAAGTGGGCACTATGCTGTCAGCCTGTGAAACTTTTCTGGATATTCAGTGGAAGAAGCTTTTATAGGTTGTCCTTCAAATTAGTTTCTTTCTGTCCTTTCTGCTTCTCTTGGTACTTTCCTCAGTTGACATGACTGTGCTTTGACTCCTAGCTGAGGAATTCAGTTCTCGTTATTGTTCCTGAGGTGCCTTTATGCTGAGTGGTCTTACCCTGGGAGGTTGCGCAGTGCTATTTCAGCTGTGGTTGGACATGGTGAAGTAGGAATTGTACCGTTCAGCAGCAGTTATCCTCTGCCAGTTAGAGATAACTGACTGCATGACTCGCCACCATTCTGTCCAATTTTCCTTCTTAAAGGCTGTGTCAGAACTTGCAGCTTATTCCTGATGTATTAATTCCTAACTCTGACTCAGCAAAACTATTTGCCTGCTTCCCGTGCCACTCATGGCTACAGAATCAAAGCATGCATGCCACATTCCCACACTGTGAAAATGGACAATTTACTGAACTAAGGCACTTAAAACTACCAGATGTTTTCCTAAAGTTCTTTATTAGCTTTTTACGGTGGGGTGCGGTTTTGTTTTTTTTTCCCCAACTGAAAAGTTGAGCGAAAGCTCCAGCATTTTTTACATTGAGAAATTCAAGGGGAAAAAAGCCTCCTCTCTGATGCCAGAGTTAAACTCTAATCACTGCTCAGCTCTCTTGGAATTTGGCAGCATACCAGTGCTCCTTCCCTTTGGTAGGTCATGTGGAAATACTGGAGCATTTTCTTAAAGAACCTCTCAGCTCTTTTCAGGTACTTGCACAGATGTAACTTTCCTGTTAGTATTCTAATTCCTTTTGCACTCTTAACTATATTTAGTGCCATTCATAATAAGCACCATTCAGATCTACAAAATTTTATGTATAAACATTAAAATACTTTTAAGTGTGTTAAAACTACATAAATCCAGCTTTAAAAATCTGGTTTTAAGTTGATATTCCTATTCAGTTGCAATAGAATCACACTCTTTAATCTTGAAAATAAAACTTACACGTGCTTAATGAAATGAACCCACAAGAAGTTCAAAAGTTTATTAAAGGCTGTATGAATAGCCAAGATGAAATTTGAGAGATGAGGGTTGTTCTGTTCAATTTGATCAGTGATATTATTTAGTATTCTCTTTCCACTGCTTTTTATACCTAAATCACCAGTTGGTTTTAATTTATCACCACTGTCCTGGAGATTCTTTCTGATGGGGAATTTTTAATTCTCCCAAAGCTGGCTTAACTGTTCTGTAAAAATACAGATCTTTGATCATTTAATTGTAGTATCTATGAGTAGCATACTTGGATTTCCTCCCCTCTGCGCTATTTCTTCCTTGTTTTCACTATGCAGTCATATTTTATCTGGTTATGAAGTTCTCTCTCATGAATTCCATGATCTGATTAGCTTGATACTACAGTGGTGTCTTGAGTGCTGATCATTGACCTGGTTCCCCATTTTCCTCGTCTTGGTATGCAGCCACACAATGAAATGTCAGGCTGTGCTTGAAAAGCTTATGAACTTGGAAAAACAAAGTTATCTGAAAGCAACGTGATCTGCCTCGGATGAATGCAATGACCTTTTTACTGGATCAATACTTTTATTTACATATTAGACGTAGACTTTTTTTTCCTTCAACTGCTACAGAGCAGGCTGAAAAGGTGCCGTATCAGGCAAGAATGCGTGTAAAGGATTCCTTTGTTAAATGTTGGCAGCAACCTCACAAGCCCTTGCCAAGTCTGTCCAGCCCACCCACCCGTCCAGGAGGACGCCAGAAAATCCCCCAGTATGGCTTGGTATTGGCGCCATGCCATTCATAGCAAGGGGGACGCTGGCTGTACAGACCGTGGTGCCGAAAGGGGCACCATGGCTATGGACGGCAATGCTGATACCCCGCTGCCCTAGGAGCTGCCTGGAATGTCTGTGAAACCGCGGTCAGTGACACTGTCAACACGCTCCCTGAAAACATGCCTCACAATTGTTCAAATAACACTTTGGATAGAGCAGAGAGAACAAGGACTGTGCTTTCGCTACCTAAGCAATTAGCTCACTGAAGAACAGAGGGTTCTCGGTGTGTCTATACTTCGCAGCATTCTCAAAATGCTCTGATGATTTTAAATGCATTTAAACTTTGCGTCCTCCACTTTATAGAACAACTAAGCTATTAAGATGTTTGCCCAAAGCTGTGCAGGAGGCAGTGGCTAGGCCAAAAACTAGCATCAAGACCTTTTATTGCCTAGCCTTTTTCTTAAATCACTCAACCATCTCTCCCTTTGTCCTTCATTTGCCTTCTGCAATATCACCTTTTGATTCTCCTTCAACATACTGTTGTTCTGCTTAGAACTGCAAAAGATCCGTCGAAATAATCTTCACTGGATGTTTCAAAAATGTTTTTACTATTTTGCTCAGGATAGTTCTCTAGAACTGCCACAGCAGTCCCTCAAAACAAAGGTTAAATGACTCTGTAGTTAAATGTAGAAATCCTGTGTTCCTGAAACAGCTATGGAGCCTTAAGTTAAAAAGAATCCGAAGAAGCTCGCCGAAGCGGCAACCACCTACCCATGATATTTCCTGCAAGAAAAGGAGCTTTGTGAGACTTGTGATTTCCCCAGAGTTATGCAGGAACTGAAATAAGAGACCGTAAAAACCTATTAGTCCATCATGGCCAGCCCCGTGCCAATGCAGGATCTTCCCCTTACATTTATGATTTCATATTGTTAGGCTAGTTTCATGTGACCCAAGCAACAGAGTTTCCATCCTTCTCCATACCTTGCTCATGTTTTCTTTTCTTTTTTTTTTCTTTTCCTGCCATTTGCCCTTCATCAAAGGGCACTGTTTTTGTTTTCTTAAGCATGTCTTCTAACTCTTCGTCTTGCTTGAGAATATTGGCTTCTTTCAGCACCAGGGTGTACCAGAGGAGCTGTGAAAAGTCTTCCATTGGCTGCGTGCTGTCAGCAATGTCTCCAGTTAACCAAGCAATGACTGCTAATGGTAGATAACCCCCTGGACTCTTTCTCCATCCAGTGTTCCTGGTCTGCGCTCTGAGTCTGTCTCTTTGGCCCTACTTCTTCGGGTGTATTTATACAGAGGCGAAAGAAGAAAAATCTCTTGACATTAAAAATCACGTGGTACTGGGCAGCACCCTCTAAAAGAAGGATTAAAGGGGCTTCAAGAGAATTGAAAGGGAGAGATTAAGCAAAACACAAAGGTAACTGGAAAGGAAATCACAAGGTTGATAATCGGCAGTGTTCATGGAAAATAGAAAAACTGTAGTGGTAAGAAAGACTCTTGGAGGCCAGAGTAAGATGCTAGAAGAATTAATACACATGGAAGCCCTGTACTAGTAATGTGAAAGAAGAGAAAGACGGTGTAGACTGCCAGTGACAAGAACAAGAGTAGGGCTCTGGCTGATAAAGATGGCAGATCACGGGATGCAACACTGAACACTGGAATTTCAGCTCGGTTTGTGGTACACAGCAGTCTGTCTGTCTCCATGTTAAAAAACCCCAAAACTTCAGCTACGTTCGATACACCTGTACTTGCCGGATTATGTTGCAATTTCTCCCTATTGGTGGTGACACAGCAAGTGAAAAAGTGTCTCCAAAAAGTGACTCGGAGCCTGTCAAAACTAACCATTTACGTGGAAAACGTCGCTGTTTAGAATTACGCTTTTTAAAACGTTTCTAGCACTCACGGAAGAATACGCTGAAGGCTTCCAGCCTTCGAACTACCGCGGGTACAGTATCGCAACAGCTTGAAAGTAGTTCTGAGCAGCGTGACCTGCTTCACGTATCTCGAAGGACTGACTCCGAGTTCCGAACACGCTGTAAAGCGTCACCACCGTTGACTTTCTCAGCGGCGCCCGCGGCGCGCCTTAAAAAGCCCGAAGTCAAAAAGCCCTTAACGCCGCAGACGGCTAACGCCTCCCGAAGGGGCAGGCCGGCCGGGGGGCAGCGCCTGTCCTCTCCGCCGGCTCCC
>NW_010972528.1:13274268-13274565 GCF_000737465.1 Haliaeetus leucocephalus
CGATGACCTGGAGGGCTTCGACGGCGAGGCGTCCAGCACCTCCATGATCTCGGGGGCCAGCAGTCCCTACCAGCCCACGACGGAGCCCGTCAGCCAGCGCCGCGGGCTGGGCGGCCTCCGCTGCGACCTGGACTACCTGCGGGGCACCTTCGGCAGGATCAAGCTGGCCGAGGTGGTAGGTACCGCCGGCGGGGAGCGGGCCCGCGGCCGCCCGCGCTCGGGAGAGCCGACCCCCGCGCCCGGCGGGCTACCTTCCCCCGTAGGGCTGCGGGCGGGGAGCGGGGGAAAGGCACCCCA